>NW_010417931.1:0-74095 GCF_000710305.1 Buceros rhinoceros silvestris | reverse complement strand
TACCAAACTAAAAGCAGAACCATTTTGTGCATATAGGTTAACGTTTGTGTTTCGTGTCCTTGAGTTAGAGAAGTATATTAAAACTATAAACTAAATTTGTATAGAAACTGAAGTAGCTTATTGCTTTTAACAAATATTTTAATTAAAAGCTCTATTGATACAATATTAAAATTTAATGGAAACTTGAAATAACTCGAAGTCCCTTAACAGCCATTAAAATGAATTTCGTAACAATTCCTTTCTGGATCATTCCCTTTTTGCTGAAGTAATGCACTGTCTGTAGTGGACTGAAACTTAGAAGTCCAGCCTGAGTAGCAAACTCAGCACAAACTGGGGGAGCCTCGAGGCAGAAGCAGGGAGATGGGGTAGGGGGGAAAAGAGCTTTCTTCTTTTAGGAGACAGTAAATAGTCAACTCCTTTTAGACTGTCTGATACACCTCCATTGTTGCAGTTGTATGGCACTGCAGTCAGATCTTTTTTGGTTAGGCTTAGGCTCCTTTGTACTGAGGGAACAGATTTCCAGGGTAATTTAGGTACCTGATAGAGTTGGGTGTGTAGAAGATTTTGAAAATCTAGAGATCTGCATATCTTTCCAGGTTAAAAATGAAAAAAACCAAACCAAAACAAAATCTGTATTGACCTGCAGATACAGGACTGTAGTCTTACCTATGGTGAAGTTTTTGAAAATGAAAATGTAACAGTATGTCGGGAAGCAACAATTTTTTCTGAAAAATAAGACCTACTAACTTAATTATTTTATATCAAATGCTAGCCTGCAATGCAGAAATTAATAATGTTTCTTAAACATCTGTATCAGAAGGTGAATTTTTTTTTTTTTTAGAATGAAGCTATGCTATTTGTTGCCAAAAGTTAAATCTACTCTGAAGATTCCCACTGATAAACATTTACTTCAGCAGTTAGAACTATGTATAAGGAAACTGTTGTGTCAAGAGAAAGACAAAGATGTCCTGACTATTGTAAAAAGAGTAAGCATTTTTCTTTTCCAGTGGCTTTTGTCTTGGGGTTATCAATAAAAGTGAAGATGATCCAAGTTATGCTTTCTGTTCATCCTCTTAGTGTAAGAACAGGAGACTCGAGAGTTCTATTGTCTGTTACGTAATTGTGAACTATTAAAAGAAGATGTAGTGTAGTGCATTCTGTCAAATTTCAGAGAGTTGGTGTTTCCTTGGTTACTTATATTGCAGTTATTTTCTAGTGACTGGGATTCAGGATTTTGGCTCGATGACCATTTGTGAAAAAATAGCAGATGAGTGAAGATAAGATTAAAGTTTGACCCTAGTAAAAATGATCACGTCTTTGAGGAAGAGCTATCTTGTAATGTAAGGATAAAAGATTTGCAGATTTTGAAAGGTTATATATGTCTTTGTACTGCGAATATTCATGAAAAAGTACGTCTTTAAGGGATACCCATGCTTAGTGCAAAAGCCATAAAGTGAAGAAGCTGAAGTAGGTGGCTTCCTTATAGGGCCAGTCTGGAGGAGAGGTTGGGTGAACACCTGCGTGGAGCATCCTGGCTTATTCACAGATTCCTGAGTTGTTTTTGCAATCTTGGTTCCTATGTCTGTGCTCCAGCCACTCATACTTCTGCGCTTTCCTGGAGTGTATTCTGAATTCCATGGAGGGAGTCTGTTAGTCCTTTATTGTGAGTCTCAGCAGGGCTCTTGAGAATAGTCTCTGGCAGTTTTTAACTGCATTTGTAGCACAAAAATACAAGCTCAGACTTAAAATGTTGAGGAAGAAAAGGCATGTTTAATTTTGATTACCACTATTCTAAGCTTTTTATCGGACAGTTTTTGAGTTAAAAGTGTGCCATGCTGTTGAGCAATGATAAATAACGTTTTCATTTTCTTTATAGACAGTGTTAGAATTGGACAGAATGGAGATCTCTGTGGATGCTGTAAGTACTTACTAACTTTAATACTTGTCAAGTACTTTTAATTCCCATTTTTGTGTAGTGATTTTTTGTTTTTATTGATTTTATTTTGAAGTTTCAGAAAAGATTTTACGAAAATGATTTATTGGATCAAGAAAAAGAGAGACAAGAACTTCTGCTTTTGCAAATGGTGTATTTTATCAGTACAATCTGTCCTTTTTACATAGTTTGTAGCTAAATATTAATGAGGCAGTAATTTTAAGGTAGGGGAAGTGCGTATTATGGAGAGACCTGGTAGGTTCATAATCTGTGTGTGGTTTCAGTTTACGCTTTACAATAGGGTTAAGTCCTTCAAAGTAACATAGAACTTCCTTTTCTTTACTACATAGACTTTGCTATATCAATTAGAAAGGCAAACTGAAATTTCTTGAAAAATACTCACGCTTGATGCCCCATAGTTCTAAAATCCAAGGCCTCCAATACACTTTTATGAAATCTTTTTGGGGGAGCTTAGCAATTTGTCAGGCATAGGTAATGTAATGAATAGAATAATGAAACACCTCAGAATTCACATACTGCTTTTGTTGTAGGCAAATAAATTAATGTTATAACTTCTTTGTGCCAAGGAAAGGTGAAGGAGGTTTGTGTGTTACCAACTTTTCTATTTTTTCCAGAAAAAGGAAAGAAAGGCCATTGATATCTGCAGCCTAGCAGAAGGGAGACAGTGCAGGTTTTGTAGAGCAAAAAGGAGCTGCAAGTTACTTAGAATCACACAGAATCACAGAATCATTTTGGTTGGAAGTTGATTATCAAGTCCAGCTGTTAAGTAGCACTTCCAGGTCACCACCACCTCCGTAAGCACCACATCTATATGTCTTTAAAATACCTCCAAGGATGGTGACTCCACCACCTCCCCAGGCAGCCTGTTCAAATGCTTTGCAACTCGTTCTGTAAAGAAATCTTTTCTGCTATCCAGCCTAAACCTCCCCTGATGCAACTTGAGGCCATTTACTCTCATCCTATCCGTTGTTACTTGGAATTTGAAAGAGAAGTCGGCAGAAAGCTTATAAAAATACTTATCTTCAGTCACAGCTGTAAGCAAAAGCCACAGCCGGCGCTTCACCACATAGCCTATGACATCTTCATAAAGCCTAGATTAGATTACTGCAGTGCTCTGTTCTGCTGCCTCCTCTCCAGCCTGAGATGGGAGAAGCTAAGAAGCTGATAGGATTTAGAAGAGGGTGGATTTCATTAGATGGTTCCTCTGATTTCCAGTAATGGAGCTCCTCTGTAGTCAATCAGAACAGATACAAGACTCTCCAAAATATGTCACTTTTTCCTCTTTGGGATTGCTACAGAGGCTACATTTGTGGCCCCTTTGATGTGGATAGGTACTGCAGGCCTTCTCTTGGGCAGCTGATTTTCTTGTTTCATTATACCTGTCTCATGTACTTCCTGCCACATTCCATTAGCTCGAGCCAAAGGTACAACTTTGTTCTCAGGACCTGCATACACATATTCAAAGACTTGAACTTAGCTTTAGCAGTTTTTAGGTAGATACAATGAATGTTTTTATGGTGGAAGCATATAGGTAAAATAGCCTCCTGTGCACTCTACTTTATCATGTATTGTTTGATAACATTATTTTTTACCCTGCTTCTACAGTTAGGCTTTAGAAGAGCACCTGTATTTTTATGATATAACCCGTTGATATGGGCATAAGTTCCGTGTCACAAAAGACTCATTAGGCACTGTCTGCGAAGGACATGCTTTTGAGGAACGGGAGATGTACGCAGACAAGTCCCAAATAGATTAGGAGCCATCAAACCCAGTTAAATATATCCAACTGCTGCAGGTTTTAATACAGAGTGTGTTAATAAGTTTCCTTAATTTTAGTAATTGGCTTAGTAGAAACTATATTCCAGCAACCTTGACCCGAATGCATTACCTTTTTTTTTTTAATTTGGGTAGTAATTGGAATAAAATGAAAAAATAGAATAAAATTATTATGGTTCAGTTGTCACGTTTTATTATGAACATCATACAGAAAATAAGCTAATATTATATTGCTTTTTGAAGTGGTATCTGTTCACCAAGAATCCTGAAGCAAATATTGGCTTTTGAAATTATTGGTATAGCTGGGTTAACACTGTCTTCTCTCAGTGGATGTGCTCTCAAAAGGTATTCTAAGGCTAGCTAATATTACAGAAAGGTAAATAAATTCCTTAGACATGAAGAATTGTAAGACTTGGTTTTGTTTTGCTTAAAGGTTTACCAATGGTAGATGTTAATTTTAGACCTTTAGAAGTTTGAATATATGTGACACACCTTACCTTTTGAGAAAAACTCTTCCATTGATTTGTGTGTTTGAATTAAAAATATTGTCAATTCTGTTATCAGAGTATCAATTTTACAATGACAGCTGCCAATTTCTGTGTGTTTTTAATTAAAAAAAAGGCCAGGCATAATTTTAATATGTTAAAAAAACAAATTTCAATTCAGAGGTTCATAATTAAATGTTTAAGATGTTTAACATTTTTTGCCGTGATTTTTATACAGGACATGTACCCTGATTTCATTCTGAACTATATAATTGTTTCCCTGAATATTCAGTAGGGGTTGTAGAAAGAGTAGAAATTAACTATTTTAGTGGTTTGGAAGAAATTCCTAGTTGAAAATCAATTTATTTCTTTTTTCCCAAGAAATACCTAAGAAAAGTATTCATTTTTTTAGGAACAATTAGAAAAAGAGAAGCAGCAAAATGAAGGAAGATCTACAAATATTAATGATAAAATGTTTGAGAAGAAGCGTAAGTTTATTTGTGTACATATTGTTTGTGCATGCATTACTCTTCTACAAAAGTAGAAGATAAAAAAAGAGACAGTTTATACAGTAAATAGCAGAGTTTTAGAAAGTGACAATAAAACTTTTTTTCTATATTTTTCTAAATATATTTATGAAAACTGACCTCATCATATCAGAAGAAATTACTTCTCTGGTTTTTCTGAAGTGTTAGTAGCCCTGGATTAGATATTATTGCTGTTTACCCCAGGACTGTAATATATTACATCGTCTCTCTAAAGTTAGCTTTTGAGAGAAGTATTTATAATGGACTTTATTTAGGTAGAGACTGTAAAACATCGTCGGTGTTGGCAAAAAGTATCTCTCTCGCTGTTCCTGGAAGCTCTTCTGGTACATCAGCAGGTAAGAACTCTTTAAAAACTCTTCTAGGACACTTTGATCTCACATCAGCAGGTTAATACCCAGCAAAGCTGCTGTTGGCGTTTGTGCACCAACGTTTCACCTACTGCACATAAGAAAAGATTCCAATCCTAGAACTCAATGTGTTTTCTGTGGTTTTTAACTTTATTTTATTCTTTAGTAGATAAATAAGTGACATAAGATTTATTGTTATTGAAGTATTTAAATCAGTTCCTTCAGCTAGCATAGGCTGACAGAAAATGGTATTTAAAAATGTTCTTGATCGTTGAGGAAATGCAATGATATCCATGTTAAAATTTTTTCCTACTTATAATTTTAGGCAAAGAGGACAGAAAATCCAAGTTGGTTCGAAGCCAGTCTTTCAGTACTCAAGCACTACATCCAAAATACAGCAACATAGACAAGTGTCCTAAGTATCTTTTATTATTTTTGGTTTTTACTTAGTAGACAACTGTTATGAAATTATATGCACATGACTGTGAAAGTAGTGATGTGCTCACTGAATTATGACTTAAAGTTCCAGCTTTCTGTTTAATTGATTAAGGTATGCAGTTTTGAACTGAGGGAAGAAATACCATTTTAAGGCATGCTGAGGCCTACAGGTTGTTATTAATTCCTTTTAAGTTAATATATGTCACCTCTTATCATATATTAAAAATACTAATTTCACACATTTCTTAAAGAAATTTCAGCATAACTTTCTCATTTGTTTTTTTTTCATACAAACTCAGAAATAACCTCTAATATTACTAAACAGCAGGATGATACAATTGAGAACGCTTTTCTGTAATAAGCAATTTTGTCTTTTTTGTTTTTTAAGTAAAAGCTCTGCTGCAGGATACACATCTTCGGTATCAGGAATAGGAAAGAGTTGTATGCTATCCTTTAGTGGTAAGCAGGTTATTACATTACATTTTACATCAGTTTTTTGTGGGCGTGCTGAATATATGGGCCCCATTAAACAGGCATATTGTAAGATATCATTCTCCAAAAGAACATAGAATAATAGATATCCCATACATCTGAGCACTTAAGTGCTAAGTCTAGTTAGTCTATTCTTCAGATTTTTTTTTTGTGTTACGCTTTTGTTTAAAGTTACATCTAAAGGTAGTAAAAGTAAAATGAGTTTTGCATTTCTTGATTGGCATTTTGGATGTCATAAAGAGGTTGGTTTTGCAATTTGCCTCCAGCCATTTTGTGTGAGGAAAAGGATATTATGTCTAACTTCTGCTGAATTAGGGGAGAGAAACTGCTGTCTGGAAATGTCTCTCTCTCCGTTTGCCATTCAAGAATTTGGGTGATTAAAGATTAGAACGAGATGAATTGCTTCCTAGAGGAACCTGTTTTTTCCGTTCACTACCAATAGACACTAGACAATTAGCTTAGAAGAGATAGCTAAATTTTAAGCAGCTAAAGATTGGCCACTTAAATTACACTGTTTTCATTTATTAAATGTATTAATTTTCTCCTCCAAAATGTGTCTTTTAAATATTTTCATTTCACATTTTTTCATAAAAATACTGGAAGAAATGTTAAATTAAACCATTCCCTTTCAGAAAGTTAAACTTTTTTATTATTGCCATAGGAAATATGCCACTATTGCTGCAGGAAAAACAGCTCATTCTGTTTAATCGTTATGTAATTTTTTCAGGCAAAATTCTTTGTCTAAACTGCAACTCTTTATTTCAGATGATTCATTCCGGACTCATTCTACTGGTAACAGTGGGAATGCTGTCTTCCCTTCCAGTTCTTCTCGCAACCTATTTAACTCAGCTGACCAAAAGAACAATGGAAATAAGGAGGGTCAGTCCCGAAAGATGAGCATGTAAGTGGTTGACAAGAGGTTAAATCAAGCTTATGGATGACATTTTTAAAGGGAAATCAAAAGAGACATGTAAAATTAAGCCTATATTTATGATAACTCTGCACCCAGATTTTGAAGCACTGAAATAGCAGGGTAGAAACGTAATGCGTGCAATTACAAGTGTTTTTCAGTCTTCCTTCCCTCTTAATTAGTCTTTCTAGTGGTTTCTCCTGCACATTTTTGAATCAGCTGGTACATTGCGGGGAGGGTGAAATGGGACAAAGTGCAGGTTAGTTTATTTGGTGTATAGTAACTGCAGTCACAGTGATTTAGCTGCCTGTAGTTGGAGAAATAGAATGTCTGTATTGTTAGATGATTTGATGTTTCCTTTTCTTTCTTTTTATATGCTTATATATGTTCCTGTATTACTATGTAACAATTTCATCATGAATTTAGAAAGTTGTGATGACCTGCTGGTGCTGCTATAGTTGTTATTAAGGCTGCCTTCTTTGCCTTACCTTAACCATTTGGATAAAATACTTCAGTGCTAAGCATCTCCCCCAAGCTGGTTTTCTTTAAACATCAGCCTAAACTGTTCAACATTTAGCAAGAGCAAAATAAAAGATGAATTTTTTTGGTCTTGTGATAAAAGTGTAACAGTCTTAGAAAATCGCTGTGATGTGTACTTAGTCAAAACTTTGTAGACTGTAGCAGCTAATTCCCTGCAGAGTTCTTTTGCACTGTAACTTGTAGTTCTAAAGTACTGTCATTGGACGAGCTGTAATTTTAGGTGCTCAAACTGAGATTTTTCTTTGCTGTCAGATTCACTTTCTTATCCAAGGCAGAATGGAGAAAGGCAAAGAGGCAGCTATAGCAAGAAAGGGGGCTTGTTTGGGAAAGTAGACTTAAGTATAGTAGTAGCTAAAACGAGAAGCTGAAAAGTATAATGCTAGCTGAGCCTTGGAGATCTTAATAGGTGTGAGAGACCAAAAATGAGTGGGGAGTCCAGAATGTGAGGCTGTGGCTTGGCGGTCAAAGATAATGGAGATGAGATATGAAGCCTGCACCAGACTGGAAAGAGGAATCACCTTGCACTGGTTTGCCGGCTATAAAGAGGAAACAATAGCGACAGCGATATATCTTGAATGGTCCTTTCTGGTGAATTAAATGTCCGTATGAGTACCTATTTTTCCATTTCAGTATTTTCAGTTTCCTTTAAAAAACAAACCAAAACATCCCACCGCCCAGCTTTACTTACAGATAGAAATTAATAAAATTCCTAAATTGTTCAAATAAAACACTCAAAATTTAACAAATGTAAAAAAAAATTCTCTAAACAACTTGCATTCAGCTACTCATATACATTATATTATGATACAGCCTCCTGCTGTGTGATCACATAGGATTTTTTCTACTGGAATTTTACCTCCTTCACTGTAAAAGATAAATTTTTTCTGGAATAAAATCAAGCTTGTCTAGTGACCTATTGTTTTTAAAACTGTTTTCTTGTAGAAGAGGTTGGAAGCTAAGTAGTGAATGAAGGTGCACTGTTTGTGTTGAGGCAGTGATTTTACAGCAGAAGTACCTTAAGGGACCAAGCTAAATTTCATGTGCTAAATATACACATGTATATACATGTGTGTATACCCTGTCTTTACCAGAGTGTAAATATTAAATATCACACACAGTACTTAACTTTAGACTTCTACTAGGTGATCATTAGGTAGTCACTTTTTTCTAAGTGCATGATTTTAAACTCAGGTTAGATTAGTAGACATGCTGACATTTTCAACTGTCTCTGAAGTAAATGGGACCTTTATCTTGAGTACATAAAATGGCATACGGTGCTATATATTTCATAAAATAGAGTGTGACCAAAAATCCATGTCTTTTCACCCTCATCACTATATACCTCTGTTCCCTCTCTTTAAAACCAAGAAATTAGTTCAAATGTTGTAAATCTTTTTTAGCAACCATTGTAGAAATTTCAGTTACTCATTTGTCTCACAAGGATTTTCGGGAAGTAAATGGATTAATATTCACAAAGCAGTTAGGTGCAAAGATCAGTTAGACATACTTTTACATTGCATAAAACTTCCAAATTTCACAGGTTTTTCTATCTGTAAAATAAACCCGATATCTTTTGTTTGAATACAAAGGGACAGAAAAACGCTCACACACAGAGCAGTTTGTACCTTTTTCTTCAGGCAGGAGTGTGGAATGTAAGAGGCTCAGCTTCAAGTCTCAGTGTACCATTCCCAAGTGAATACCTTATGGGTGACTATTTGAAAGTAGGCATCTGATCAAACACAATGACCTGGATGCTCCCTCTGGTTCAGGAAGTTCCTAAACTGTGTAGCGTCAGAAGCCAAGAGGATATATGAGGGGAAGGAAAGCATTTTTGGAGAAAGAAGAGCAGGCTTAGGATGACCTACATTTATTTCTGAATAAGAGTTTTAATGTCCTATGTTCTTATGGGAAAACACATCTCTCGAGTTGGTATAATGTCTGCTGCACTCTAGATTCAATTTCTCTTTTGTATTCTGGCCTAGACTTAATTGTTTTCATAAGAAAATGGAGCAGCTCTATAAGGAGATATTAAGAGATACAGATACGGGAATCGTTGGTGATAGATGCATTCACCCGCGTAACCTCGTTGACCGCAGATATGTTTAAGTGTACCTCTTTTATCTTTCTTTTGTTTAGCCCTGGTGCTAAATATACACATACTAAAATTAAAAAAAAAATCAGCTTCAAGAAAACATTATTTTCTAAGTTGAATGATGGAAAAAAATTATATCCAAATATATAACCAGTTGACGGAAATTACTTTTACTGATAGGAGAATTTGAAAATTGCACAGTGAGAGGTGTAATTGAATAGACTCTCATGAATGAGTGTCACCATCTATGGACTCACTAAGGCAGAAAACTTGTGAGAAAATAATAATGGAGTGTGTATTTAGATGATGTAATCATCTAAATTTACATATGTGCTTGTTAAGCATTGCACTACCATCTCAATTCTGGTGAGTCCTAACTTTTAGTTTATTGGCTATGCAAGATGAATAAGGTAACTGCTAACATGTTTCTTTTTCTAAGTAACTGTGTGTGTTTGTGAAGAGTGGAAGATTGGACAGTAATATGTTGTTTAATAATTAAAAATATCAGCGGGTATAATTAATAATTCTTACTTCAAAGTGATACATGTTTGGATAAAATACTATTTAATTGCTTTTCCTTCAAAACTGCTCTACTGAATATTGGCAAATGGACACTTTTGACAATATAGAGCAGTTTGCAGGGATGAAGAATATCTGATTTCATATATTCATATTGTTCTAGGAATTTTTCAAAACCTAAAGTTGCTTTGATGGAAAACTGAGATCTTTACTTACCATACTCATGAATTCAAATATATTGTTTGTCCAGTTTCAGATATATGTGCCAATTAAAATATTTTCTTTTTTTTGAAAATAATGCAGATGCAAGCAAAAAGTAACACAGTAAATCCTGATCCAGTGCTCACAAGCAGGTGACTAGAAAATCACCATTAGCTTAGGTGTCATTTACTAGACCTTAGGTAATACTCAGGCAACAGAAAATGCAAGAATTATATTAAATAAGCACCTGTATAACTTAATGGTGGAATCTCAAAAGAGATGAATACCCGCTTTAAGCACCTTATGGAATAGCAAGGAATCACAAAAAGTGCTGGGTGAGTATTTCAGCGCACGAGAGACCTTAAGTCAACTTGCAGAGGAAATGTGCTTTTCTGACCTTCTATTGAAGTGTTGCCAGTTAGATCATGCATCATCGTAAGGCAGAAATTGATATGATTCATCAGCACAGCGTTCCATCCAGTAGTCCGGTGTTGTAGTATGATGCTATGTAGTTCTATTATCTTCTTTCAGATGTTGTCATTTTTATAAGATGAAGATACTTTCTTTTAGGATGAGAATTGCTGTTTTGCTTGAGTTTATATTACAGTAATGTGACCAATTCCAATATGCAATTGGTTACACCTGTTTTTCAGAACTTTATAGCTTCATCAGTTAAAATATCCGGTTTTATAGACAGCATTTAAGAATTTTGCATCTTGCCTGTAGACGTAGTTGGTGCCTGATTTTATTTCACTTTCAATCAGAACCCACTGCAAGAATGAGGGGTACAGGTTTTCCATCATGTAAGAAGGGCGAGTACATTTATTGTTGCATTGAAATAAATTTCTTAATAATAAATTGACATCAGTATTTTATAAGATGTCCACAAGTGACCTTGAAGACATCCACACTAGGGTGTGACCATGTTGTAACAATTATACGTGTAAGTATCTTAAAGTAGTGTCTTCAGTTGTGTAATCGCTTAGGAAGTTGAGCACAAGATGAAGTAGTTCTGCCTCTGATCTACTACACTTTGAGTTGGTTACTTACAGCTTCTAGTCATGTTTTCCGTCTGCTGCTTAAGCTGGTAAGAGTCCTGAGGTCTAGCAAGACTGGCATGTGATTTAGGTGCCATTTCTAAGATGGAGCTAGTAGATATCCTAACACTGGTGTGTTATCGTGAAAGGTTCCATCAGCAATATTAAAAAGGTGAAACAGAACAATGTCTTAGTTTTTTTGTAAATGATATTGTAAAATATTGATGCACATACTTCCACAGAGTTCTTAAAGTTATGAAAGATCTCTAATCATTACAGAGTTGTTAACTGACATAGCTACAACTCTGCAAAGCTGAAGAACAGTATATTTAAAGATTAAAAAATTAAGGCTATGAAAAGTACAGAAATTGCCCAAGTGACAACATCCACAAAAGACCTAGAAATAAAACTGTGAAGAGCTCTAAGCTTCTGCTCCTCCCTGTCTCCACTTGCCCCAGGTTTTGTCATGGGTTGAGCTGGAGACCTCTCGCATCATTTGTAGCCATGAGTAGACAGCTAGTACTACCTTAACCATCTCACTTAGAGGGATCTCTGCATGACCTTCTGTAGAAAACTTAGTGGAGAAATACACCCTTCATGTGAAGAATGCCCTCAGAATGTGTCCATCTGGCTTTTTCAGTGGGTGCAGTAAAGCAGCTAGTAATTTTTAAAAGTACAGCAGCTAAGAGTCACATTAAAATATTGTTCACAATAACAATTTATTATGTTATGTTATTTAATAATATAACAACAACATGTTGTGTATCTTTTTTTCTTTTGTATGAAGAAAAAACAGAAAATCAAACTCTTAGATCTGACAGAAAAAGGAAGAAACCAAGAGATTGGTGGAAGCAACGTTCTGATGTGATAAGGTGGGAGCAGCACATGGGATTCTCTAATGCCTGGAGTGAATAAAATGCATCTTGCAATGTTAAAATGTTTTATCTTTTAAATAAAATCCCAATCAGTAAAATATGTTCCGATAAGTAATGTAATGATTGCAGAATTCTAACGTTGTAGTGAAATGTTACAAAATATAACTTCATCTACGTGCTCTTAACTGCTGCAGCTAAAGAGAGAATATTGTTTTCTTCAATTATGACTTCATATAGTTCAGATTCTTGGATTTAGAATGCATATATCCATTACTTAATCGATTTACTTACAGTTTGAGCAATTCTTGATGTATGTTTGATGCAAGAAGGAATTGTTAGGATTGTGAAAAAGTAATCCCACATTTTGAAGAACCTTCAAACCTAATTTAAGACCAAAGTCCAGACCATTGATCAGTCTATAAAAACCATAAACTTCCGTAGCATTGTGCTGTGAATTTGGAGGTAATGTTTTTAAGCACTTCATAAAGTTCATCAAAATCTTGTGTAAGTTTTAAAGCAATCTAAAAGCATATGTCTCCAGATGATATATAAAAAAGTTTTATTTAATAATTTTTGCTGTACAAATACTTGTTTTAATTTTTAGTATTTCAGATTGTATTTTGACTTGAATAATTTATAATGATGAATCTAGTTTTTAATCAGCTGCTATTGCAAGCTATCATGCTTCAGTGATGTCATCTGCATTTGTTTGTATTACTGCTAATGTTTCTATCAAAATCTGTCTGTGGAAAATACATGCAATTTTATTTTAAAAAGTTCTATTTATGCCAGTACTTGAGAGAGAACCTATGAAGCTATTGTCAGCTTCTCTATTTCGAAATGGAAAGCAGCATAAATATATTGATATTAGAAATATGTGGTTTTTAAAATTTATTGGTGTATGATAAAGATGAACTGATCTGTGAATGGGTATGTGTGTGTGGTCACTTTTTATAATGTAAAAATATGAATGATGATTTACTCAAAATAAAACCTAGGACAATGCTGTACATGCATGTTCTTGAAAAGAAATTCTCAGGGCATCTTTTATAATTAAAATAAATAAAAGCATTTACCTGTAGAAGGTGTTTATTTTAAATAGTAATAATGCCAGATGTATGCTGTCATGTGTGAAGTACAAAAAGCATCTTTGGATTTGGATGCAGTGTTTTACTGTCTGAATTCTTAAGCTTCTTACACTACAGTTGGATTTAAGTGTGTTTTCTGTCTTCAGTCACAGTCATTGTTTGGATTCTGTAGAAACACTCAAGTTTTTAGTTTGTTCTGCAGCCTGGCATAGGATTTTTTAAATCACAGATTTCTTTAAAAGCTTATTCAAGTATTATGATGTTTAACATCCAATATTGATGTGGATATACCGACAACCTATGCTGGCTCTCCCCAGGTTCTGCTTTTGTCTCATTCTTGAAAGGAGATACTCCTGGTTCCAGGGACAGTAACTCAACGTGCCAGCTGCAGCTGCACACCCATGGGACACCGCTCAATTTGTTCTCAGTCTGACTTCTGCCAGGGACCAAACTCAGATCAGCAGTACCCAGCTGCAGAACAGGACTCAAAACTGTGTTTGACCCTCAGATGCGTTTTCTAGAGCAATGCAGAACAACCAGTAAGATCAGAAACTTGAATCCAAGCTATTTCTCCCCTCAATAAGCATGTAATGAGTTCTGTATACAGTCTGTCATTTGCTTCTTATTGGTTGTCACTTTTCTGTCATTTTTAACTGATTAATTTAATGTTGATAACGTGCTTCACTCAGTAATGGTACTATGTATTAAATTCCTGCTATGTAATCTTTAAACGCTCTATTTAGACATTTTTTGGACCGCACATCTTCCTTGTACAATGATGCTGGTTTCTTGTGTATACTTCCATCAGTCCTTCACACTACAGACCTCCTTCCCAGCAGTCTTTTGTGGGGTTGCTTAGTTCTGGGTTGTTTCTGTTGGACAGCAGCAATACTTTTGAATGCTTCATAGCATTGTTTTTACCTGCAATTCAGAATAACAGCTGGAGGTCAACTCTACAGTAATAATGGAGTGGTTCTCTGGAGCAACATTGCTCCTATTAATCATTCAGAGGCAGGAAGGAGTGATTCTTGATCATTCTGGGTACATTCATACTGCACTGTGGAGTTAGGTTAGATGGACCTTCATAGTCTAGTCAGATATTGCAGTCTTGCTGCTAAATCCTTTTGTGAGTGGCTTGCACCAGTGTCTAGGTTGCTGTGGGTAGACATCTAAACCAACTAGACCAAAGTCTGTCTTAGCTAAGGCATTAGAGTCATTAGTTAAGTAGTTCATCCTGATGAAATTATTTGTATTATCTAGATGATAATACATGCAGAAATTCTGTTCTTAAAAGAGGCCCAGCTTGATATTATGAACTAGTACAGATTCAGAATTTCCAGGTTCAGAATACCCAGGTTATTTTTCAGAATTATTTTGTCTTTAGTAGAAAGTGTATTTTAAAAGCACATGAATCATGTACCCTGAGAAAATGAGGTGGTTTGTACTCTGAATAAACACTTTGAAAGAGGTCACACTCCAGGCAATGCAGATTTCATGTTAGACTCAGTGCAGTTCCTACAGTAGTAAAATAAACATCTTTAGACAGAGACTGTAAGTTCTCTTTTGGGGCTTGATCCTGCTTCTGTTTTTGTAAGTAGCAAAATTCTGCTAACATTGAAAACAGTCGGCTCCTGAGTCTCATTGCAACAGAAGATAACATTGAGGAATGTCAACCTGCTCTGCTTGGGAATGAATTTCCCGAACGTTTTGATGTATAAATCTCTATTTTTCATTCAGACTTACCACTAAAATGTTGAATTTTGAAGGTTCACTTCTGTGGGGTTTTTTTAATTTGCATGTTAGGTTTTACAAGGCACATTTTTTCACTTTGTGCCTTAGTGAATTTAGCTTGTTACTTAGGCATTAATAAAGCATTCGCATTTCCATATTTCACTATATTTTTATTCTAATGTAAATTAATAAAATGGAAATAAAGCCTCTGTTATCTTTATTCACATTTCTGTTGGATCAACCACCCTGCCAATGAATAGTAATGTCTTAAAAGTTTCTTCAAAAATCATGAAAAGGAATGGTCGGTTCACTTTGATGACAGGAGGCACTGTCAGTGCAGTTATTTCTGAACCACTAGCTGCTGTGGCCTCAGTTCCTTCCTCATCCACTTCAATTACTGCCTTTTGGACAACCTGAAATGCAATGTAGAAATAAAATATGTGACAGAGATAAATATTAACATGAAGAATGCTTTTCAAAGTGCAAGGCATTCAGTTGAAGTAGGCTTCTATTAGGGTTACCTGTGAAACTGCTACATATCGTTGATCTGTGAGATGACTAAGATCTGCTGTACGTGTGAAGAGATTTTTAATTCCAAGAGCATGAAGCAATTTCTTCATTTTGTACTTTTGCTCTAGTTTGAACTTTGGAAATGAAATATCCACTTTTCTGTTTGGAAAAAAAAAAAAGTTTAATGCAAACTTGGACTATATAGTAGATCACTTGACTGCTGAATTGCACCCTGCACAGGAACTAAGCTTTACACAGAAAATAATTTCCTTCTCTGTATAAAACACTTTCACTAGCCCTTACAATGCCCTGATACCAGGCTGATCAGTGAAAAGAATTGTCACTTCAGGAATCACATTTCACAGGAATAATTTGGGTTTACGTTTTCATACTCAAATTTATCCATTACTCTGCATTTCCACTGGTAGGAGGGGTTTATGAAATAGACTGCACATCTAGATTTGTTGTGCGCTTTGTCTGGCAGTGTGAAATTTAAGGAGAGAGAAGGTCTAAGGAAGAATTTGGAAAGAGTAGTTTGTCTATTCGCTCAGAGACAGACATTTCTAATGATGACAAGCCACAGACTTGTCACCTCAGAGCAGAAGCTTTCAGATGCCACTTGGGCTGTAGGCAGGCCATTAAAGGACCTCTACTCTGAGGTAGTAATTCCACAGAGATGACAGCATGTGAAGAGAGTTAGGAAGACCAGCTAGTCTTTGTTTTGCTTTGTTGCTTTGCTGCAGTAAATGTAAAAGACATCAAGGCCAATACCTGGGTTTCATGTTTCCAAGCCAGGATTCCACAAGCTCTGTAGTCAAATGGTCTTCAAGTGAAATGTAATCTCCCTCCTTTTCTGGGATGACAATCAGCATGTGGGCTTTCCCTTTGTAGGGTAGCTTTATCACAGTGCATCTTAAGTTCTCATCAAAAGTTGAATTAACTTTATCTGACTTGAACATCATGGGTACCTGTACGCTTCTGTATTTGTTTATGTGGAAAGTCTCCATTTGTGTGAATTTGGAATTAAACGGGTAGACCCACTTACCTGAGGAAAGAAAGAAATTATGTGCATTCAGACTTGTTCAAAAAAATGTTCAGAAACTCTTAATATATATATATATGTATAGAATATTTTCTGTATCTAGTTAAAGTGGATGTCAGATAAGTGGATGACAATTGCAGTATATTTAGTTCATGTTCTTTAAATTGTTAACAGCAGGAGAAGGAAGTAATCCACAAAATAGACTCCTTCATTTGCAGGGAAAGAAGGGAAATATTTTTCTAAGGTTGATTAGTTGCCAGTCAAGTTCAGAACTGATATTCTTTTTGTTTATTTAATGCCATATGAACATCCATCTTTTATCAACACATCACCCTCTCTGAAATTCTCTGCCAGCTGTTCAACATCCTGTTTTTAAATTAATTATACAGTATTTTGGATGGGGATTCAGCAGTGCACTGACTTGTAAGGTGCACTGGAATGTGACCTCTTCTGTACAATTGATTCTGATCTCTACTGTTGCTTCCAAACTTAGCCACAACCATTCCTCTTTTCTCTGATTTTATATCAGGGAAAGTAATCTTGGTATTGGACAAACTGCACTTTTTTAAATGTGAGGCATGAACTTAGTCTCTCGGGAGGCTGCATAGCTGACGGGTAATTTTCTTTGTTCTCATGTGTGCGTTTATTTTAGTGGGGTTTCCATGGATGGCATCTGCTGAGTGCTTTGGACTGGAGTAGTGGCTGTGACTGTGAGTTCCCTGCACAACATTCTCCTTGTCCCCTTTGTCGCCGTAGCTTTTTACCTAATGGGGTGTCTCTGGCTTCTGTGTGGCCGTTTCAGAGTAAAGGGTGAACTCTGGCTCCCTGTCATTTTCAGGACCTCCTTTTGGAGTCCCTTATCTATATTCTAAGCCAGTAGTCAGGAAGACCCCAACAACAGGAAAAGGAGCATGAGATATTTGGCAGTAGAGGACCTCCCCACAGAACAATCTCTGCCCATCACAGCTATTTCTTTCCCTTACCCTGTAAAATAATATAATGGGGTACTTGGGTTCCTCTGGGATCTGAAATAGAAAAATTATTTTTGTTTTCATGATTTTGTATAATGTGTAAAATCAGTGATTTTATGCCCACTATCCAGCGTTCAAAAGGCTATCGTGATTAAGGCTTTTTAATTTTAATTGGTGAATGAAAATTATAAATCCTTTTTAGTCATACAGAGGGATTGTTCAGAGATGGATTGAGATAGCTTGATGCAGGGCTTTTGTTCTCTTTGAGACTGTTGTATGGAAGAAAGCATAGAATAATTGTGGTTCCCTATAGTGAAAAATAATTTCTATCTAATAAACCTAATAGAAGAAAGTAAATCTAGATAGAGATATAGAGAAAATCTGGATTCATTTAAACTTCCCTAATGTAGCTGGAGTCCTGATTCCTGTAACGAATAATCTTTTTGCAAAGTAAAAGCAACAGTTACCTTTAAAGACAATGTAGTCCACAAGCAGCAGTTTATTATGGTGGTCAAGGTCTTCAAAAAGCTCTGGGAGTTTTCCTTGTGTTCTTTTGTTAATGTTTTGATTTATGACAAATTTTGCCTGTGTAAAGTTTTGAAAGTCCACACTCAGGAATTCCATATCAAAGTACTGCTTAGATAAATTGAGGAAAGACTCCTTGAGTCTGAAGTCCTTCTGGATAAAAGAAAGAGTACCTTGCACAAGGAAAAGCTCTTCATTCATTGTGATGTTATCTTTCAGTTGTTTAAACAAAGCCGGTAAATGATGGCAATCCACTCCGTCCTTCAAGGCATGGAGGTTTAGACCTTTTACTATTTGTCTGTGTGTTTCCCCTTTGGCTGCCAGCATATATGCAGTCATGAGAGCTGATACAGAAAGGGGAGAGATGATGACGTTGTTGTCGTGTGTCATTGCAATTTTTCTGTAGAGGTTAAATCCAAAATTCGCAGTCTTTTCGGTAAAGTTATAAAGAGTGAATGCTTCAAGACCCCAGTTTTCAGAAGGCTTAGAGATATTTTTATGATGATGCCACTCTTCAGAAATACTGACATTTGTATTTGTTTCCAAGGTATTATTCTCCTTTTCCTTCTTTGGAATTTTAGGTTTGTAGCCAGCCTTGATGACTTCCACACATATTTCACTTAAAAGAAGTAGGCAAATTCCTATTTTCATGTTGACATTCAGAAATGAGCTCTTTTTTTTTTCCTAGTAAAGAAAATGGAGAAAGGGGAGGAAAAAGGCAATACGATGAACAATTGCTTTTTAGTTTATTCTTCTATTCACCATGCAAAAAGTCATAGCTGTAGCAAGCTGTCACAAGGTGGTCTTTCTGTGTCTTCGGTGTATATTCTCTAAACCTGAGATCTGATTCCTATCTGAAAGGTCAAATCCATGAGAGAACATCATTAAGAACATCTTTCCAACATCATTAAGAGAATCCAGAAGAAGTATCATGATCTTCTGGTGTTGGCAGTTTATGTCAGAGGTATTTCACTGATTTGCCTTGCTATCTTGTAATTCCTTTACAAAACGAAACCAAGATTTCAAGTGCAGTATGAAGCTCAAAGATGAAAAATCGGCTTGTTGGACCTTTGTGAGAGCTTTTGTATTTGTGAGATTGAAGTTGTCTCTTAAGCAGAAGAGTTCTAGGCAGCATGTGGTGGAAATTGCATGCTTGCCTTTCATAACTTCATCTCACTGCTGCTATAGGCTGTTTTTTACTCTGTTCTGATCGTTCTGATCACAGGCCATAGGATTCTCTGTTCTTTCATCCTTCACTGTCCAGCAAATGCTGAAGCAGGTTTGTCAGTGCTCTCGCCTCCCTGGAAATATGTTTCCATGTCAAATAGCACAAAGATGAAACAGTTGTTCTGTGCTCTAAAATACAGCATTTTACACAAGTTGTGATTTCTGAGCAAAGTTAATAAAGGGTCTTTCATCTGTCCAACAAAATATTTCGAGAGAATTGATCACATCTTACAGAAGGCCTCAGGCAAACTTGAGCATAAGACATTGCTTGTATGAATTTTCACATACAAATGCACTTTTCAAGCATAAAATGCAAATATGCTTATCATTCATCTTTCCATCAAAGCAGTATATGAATTCATCTCCCATGCAGCAGTGTTGAATTGCATCTTATGGAAAAATTTTGAATGGCCATAATCTTTGGAGGTACATTTTCCCATTGTAAATTAAACAGGATGTTCAAGACCGCCAAGCCTGCACAGAATCCTTTTCTATAGCAATTGCATTCAAATGGATAAATGAGATGAAAAGATGGATTATATGGCCCATCATTAAAGTAGTAAGTGATTCATCAATCTAGAAAACACATGGCAACTATTAACTACTCCCTTTAAGTTAAGGATCTGTAACAGCAAATTACGGTCATTGTATAATTTGTGATTTGGCATATGGGAAAACTGGTTTTGTTTGATTGCTGTTTTTCAGAGTTCAGCTGAATTTCACAGTTGCCTGATTCAGGCTGTGGGAGTTAGTCCTGAAAAGGTATGTTGATGTGAGTACTGAGACATTTGGGTGCCAAGTCACAGAGTGCTTTTGGCAGTCAGGTGGTGTGCTATTTTCTTTTGAGATAATAGGTCACGTTCTGTACTTGGTGCAACACAGATGGGCTGTAATGACTTAATCAGGAGGCAGTGAAATCCCTGAATGTTACGCCTTCTCTTGAGTGCATGGTAGCCAGGGAACAGAGTAAAATATATTTTTCTTTATTTTTTTCCCATTAACTCTTGCTTTATTTTTAATGATATTTCCAGTGTCTGGATTCTGTGGTACTGGCATTGGGAAGGGGATGACTTGACTTCAGCTGCTGTCTTGTTGGCCAAATGGTGCATGTGACTTCTGCGGGGTTGGCCTGCTTAATATCCCCTGACGGGCTGCAAGCAGTGCTGTTAGAGCTGTGAGAGTAACTGCTAGGCATTTCTGCTCCCTTTGTAGTGACCCAGTTCTGTGGCAAGTAACAGGCACCAAGGTACTGTCCCCACCACAATGCTATGCCTGCCCTGGCAGCAAAGAAGGAGGCCCTGTCCCCTTACTTCAAAGACGTATCCTTGGACACTGCAGAGTCAGCTGTAGCAAAGAAGCAGGGCTTGGAAAATTTTGCTTTTGATCATACTGAGTCACAGATGGCTTTCTGCAACAGCAGCAGTCCCTCTAAAGAGCATCAGGCCCAACTACTCGCTAGACATTGCAGAGCACCAGCTCTTCCCAGTCTTCTCTGGGGATAGTGCAAATCCTGTGCAACATCTGACAGTGCTGTGTGTGGCAGATGTCACTGTTGCATCTTGGAGAGGTCTGGGACTGTACTTGGCTCTGGTGGGCCACCAGATCTCCCCCTGGGAGATGTGAAGGGACCGAATGGGGAGAGCGGTGGGCTGCCTTCCGGGGGGCTCTGTCTTCCAAAGGCAAACAGGTTTCAGACTGAAGGAATGGGGCAAACACAGAAGTCCTTTACAGGCACACGCCAAATCATTCAACACTCAAGAAAAGAGTCCCACATCCTCTGGCATACACAATTGCTATGATTAGGGTGTTAAAAACATCACAGCAATAAGAACCTCACAATTGCACAAGCATTCACCACGAAACGGAGATTGCAAATATTTAAGGTTAATTTTACAGCAGATTTATTGTTCACCTTTAGTAACAGGAATAAAGTATGTCCTCTAGGACTAGGAAAACCAGTCCTGGAAACAATGAAGTGATAGTTCTGCACTTTATAGATATATAGACTTGTATTTTTAGACCTGAGTGAAGCTTATTGCTTATTTTAGAGAACTCACTTCATGCATATAATGGACAGATCATTAATAAATGTAGAAGCGTTAGAGCAAAGTTAGTATTCTTTCCATTTGAAGAAATATTTGAAGTTTATAAGAATACTTAAGAAGTTTCTTGTTCACATGCATTTCTCTTCTGAAGGTATTAAAGCAAGAGAAAAAAGTAATGCTGATTAAGATCTACAACCATTTAAAACATCACATCTAGAAAATGGCTGGTAAATATATTAAAAACACAGTAATACTTCCCTTTACAATCAAAATGCTCCATATAAATCTTGTCTTACCTGCTAGGTTGCTCCTCTGTCACTTTTCTCAGTCAACTATGTTTAAAAATGAGATGAAGATGTCTGTCCCATATAGAGGCTTTTCAACAAATATTTGCTCTTTCAAAGAGTGATAATCTGGTTTTGTCTGTTACAAATTAACTGCTTTATAAACACTGCATGTTGTGTTTCCCATAAGTGGCATAATGAGGGAGAGTTTATTCCAGTAAATATCTTAATGAGACACAAGAGAACAGTCAACTCTTTGCATCCAGCCCTTCAGAACCCTGGCAGGATTTACCCTGCACATCCAGTCGCCTGAGAGAATTATTTTACAGACAGGCTCTGAACTACTTAGTGATGAAAGCAGTATCCATTCCGGCTTCAAATACCCCATTTTGTAGTAGAATAGGACACTATTCACCAAGGCAGGGGAGGACACGAAGGAGGGAGGGAGGGAGCAGGTACAGAACTTTGATAGGGGTGTTGTCATCTCTCTCGCCCTGCAGTTCAGCCATTCCCTTTAGAGGAGAACCAGGGCTCCACTCCCTCTTTCAGGAGCATGCCAGATACTCCTAACATCAGTATGTCGAAATTAACCAACTGATAAGCGCTGAGGGATGTTTCTCTCCTGAAAGACATAATGATGGAAGCTGATATTCCTGCACTACAGAACTATAGGAAGTAAAAATAAACTTTCTGAATTTTCAATTGGTCTAGCTTGGACAGATTTGACAGGCCCGTTTTGGGTCTTGAGCACTGTTAGTTGGGCAAGGCACATCCTTCTAGACAGATAGTTTACTCGGCAATTTCTGTAGTATGGGCATGATCTAAACTCTTCGCTATTTTGATCATTGGCCTAATTCCAAATTAAATATAAACATGGAACTCCCTATCTTCCTTTCATGCTCATAAATTACATTTAAAAATACTCCTAAATGAAACAGAACATTTCAATCTGATTTTGTTTGTAAAAGAATTTGGCCTTAAAACTTGAGATAAGGGGGCTAGTCTCTATTTTTCAACTAAACTGAAAAGGATTATTATGTGCAGTGTAAGTGGGAGCATTGTTGGAGAAAAGGACGAAATTTTAAAAAGCCCGTAAAGGACATGGGCATCCAGGTCTCAATGCAAAAAGCTTTTGTTTTTTGCTGACAAATATTATTTCTGTAAAAGAGACATGCTGTGTTTGCTTACAAAATGAAAGATTTGATTAGGAAGTGCTTAAGACCTGAACGTAGCCCCTCCATGGTGTGACCAGGTTTGTATCGATATTGCAAGGACACATTATCGGAGGGCACTGGTGGATTTTCTGCTCTTAAGAAGTTCAACAGAGGGGTCATGAAGGGTCATGAAAGGTCATTAAATACCTAAATTCTTCCTTGTTTAAATTCTTTTAAAATATTCTTCCTTTTAGAAACAATCCCAGTCATAATAGGCCCCGAGCATAGGCATTGTATTAAAGAACTCGGGAACATAAGACAGGGTTATTGAGTGAAGGCCCTGCCCTAACACCGTGTGGACTATTCCCTAAACATAAAAAGCTTCACTGTGAAAGCCCCAGTGACTCCAGAACTTCAGTTCTCTGTACAGATGACTGGACTTTTTTTTCCTACTACCTAGTCTCTATTTATTTGTGGTTAAATCAGTTGGATTTGAAATTTAAATATGTTCTCATTACATGGAAGAAATTTGCAACCGATATGGTTGAGCAAAGCTGCATTACTGCATTCTGAATCTGTGTCTCCTGGAGACCGTGGTACCGTGGTCCTGGCCCAAGAAGACAATACAAGGAAAACCTGAGGTACGCAAAACCATACCCAGCTTTTGTGCTCAGCAAAATTACTGATTTTATTCCCAATGACAATAGCAACGAAGCCTCCTAGCCCTTGCACCAGGTCCCTGAGGCACATGGTCATCACTGGAGGTCGCTCAGGCAGGGGCCTGAGTTAAGATGCAATGATACTGATTTTAATATTCAAAACCTGAAGTCTTCTTTATAGATGATATTGAAAAGAGGGTTTGAAGAAGTCTTAAAGTCTTTGAATCTCTCAGTTAAACCTTTTCTTGACCACAAAAAACACATCAATCCTATTTTGTCTGGAAGAAGAAGGAGGCTCTATGAGATGTGTTGCCTGTGTACAGAGATCTGAGGGAATTGTCTTCCTCTCTAGTTACTCAGGAAGCCCTTGCTGGTTTTTCATGCTGGGTAACACCTTGCTGAGAGTATCCTTCACACACTATTGGGAGAAATGTATTCCTCCCACCAACTACAATTCATGTTGTCAAGTCGCCCCTTGGATTCAACAGAGCTTTCTGAGCAGTAACACACCACACAGCACATGGGTAACACTCTGCCAAACTGTACGTATTCACAGAGTGATTAACTAGGAGAGGATTGCTGATGTGTCACACGGGCAAAAAGGCACTTTTCCTCAGTTTAAGACTAAACTACCCCTGGGACTAGAACAAGCAAGGGCAATATGCTTGTATTGCTGCCCAGTTGCATCTCTGCTGGGAGCTGGAGCCAGCGCAGTGCTGAGGCTGAACAACAGGCAACTGATACATCAGCAGTTGAGCTAAAGATTGTCTGTTCTCTAACAGACAAGTGTGTTTAGATGCATACAAAACTCTGCAAAACTTGGCAGTGATTTTGTAGTCCAGGTTCTCACCAATCTGTTTGTCGAAGGCCCTGCGACTCTTGCGTACCCAGGGGTAAATCCTGCAGAGGCAGGGTCAGCTGCTTGCTCCAAATTTTCAGAGGATTTCTCTTGTAAGCTTCTTTCATCCTTTTGCAGTTCTTGTGGAGCTGGCAGCACCTCTGCTTCAGGGGCTGCTGTCCCTCTTACTTTCCCCAGTCTGCTTTAGGAAACCTTCAGTGACCGTGGAGCGGCCAGTCATCTTAACATTTGGTTTCTTTTGGTAACTGTGGTTGTCCAGTTACAAGCTCCTTGGTACAACGATAGTACTTGCTTGGGTAATGCCTCTGTTTCACATGCCATGCCCCATCTGAGCAATACTTGTAACTCAAACCGCAGCTGAGCTGTCTGTGAGATATGGTGAGCATGACTGCAGTACCAACAGATAAGGTTTTGGGAAGGAAATTTCTGGTTTAATTAAGTGTATCTGTACCAGGTTCCTAGTAAAAGATTTTTTGGGACTGAATTTCTTGCCTTTCTCAAGCAAGGTAGTAACCAAATAGGTATGTTCCACTCAAGACCCTGCAAATTTCTGTCTCCAGCTAGTGGCTACACGTTTGGTTTGTCAAGGACAGATACAAGATATTTGCACCTGTCTTGATGGAGCTAGTTGAGATCAGCCAGAAATACTGCCCAGGCTGGAGTCTGATGAGAAGAATTAAGTAAAAAGTGTTAATTCAGGAAGATATTTGGGCTGAATGAGATCTAGTCTCTCCACATTTCATAGACTAAACAAAATACCAGTTACTGTACAAGATGAACAAAGCAGTAAAGCTGTTGTATTTCATAGCACAGGGCTGAATTATCTCTTTTATATTTTCAGCTTCACAGTCAAGTGCTCTCTAATTGTCCTTGAACATGCAAATAAAATTATAATTGTCTGTTAATAGGACATCTTAGTATGGAAGCTTTTATAGGGAACGCAAAAATGATGCAACGCTGTAATAGTGTGTCCAGAGAATGACTATCAATTTTCAGTAACAGGTAAAACAATCATCCATGAGATCTGATGGAAATAGCACGAATATTGCTTTATTGCAGGGGATGGAGTAAATGATCTTTTAAAATCACTCCCAGCCTTGTTTCTTGTGATTCTCTGACTCACAGCAGAAGAAAATTTTCATTCTCAGTAATGAATGAGCCTGTATTTTTACATACAAGAATTCAAGAGCTGTGGCAGGGGGTGGCTGGTGCCTAGTCCCTGTGGAGCCAGCAGGTGTCATCAGAACCTTTATTTCGCTGACGGGAAGAAGGGTAGTTTTGTGTGTTTGGACATCTGCCCTTCTCTGTGCCTTACAAGTCTCCGCCAAGTGGGCAGGAGACACAGACTTCAAAGAAACAGCACTAGAAGATATTTCTGTTCTCTTGGGAGGGCATCTCAAAAGTTTCTCCAGTAGATGTGAAATGCAAATGCATTTCTATTTCAAATTCCTGAAAAAAAAAATCAAAAAGGCAGGAATTACAAAAGTCTAAAAGATTGGGAAAAAACTCATTATTGCATCTTTGAAGTGGCAGAAAATATTGACGTCCATGTCTTCTGATCACCTGAACTTGGAATATTATGTGTTTTCCCACTGTTTAGATGCACTGTGCATGCATCTCCTTACTGCTGCCACAAATCAGGTCGAGTTCCTGTGACTTGCAGTCTTTGACTGTCTGGCCTGCAGCAATTACCTGATGTAATGATCTGCACTTTGCCCTCTCTAAAAGAGAAGCAGAAGATGCCCCCCTGCACCTGCAAAACATGTTGAGGTTTACTAAGTACCAAATGAGCGCAAGTTAGTGTTGTCCACATTGCCCAGAGTGGCTGGCAAAGAGCTCTGCATCGTGGGGTTGGGTTTTTCGAGCGTTTGTTTTTTCCTTTTAAACATGGATATCAGCACAGTAACCTGCTACAGGTCTGGTACTAGTTCTCATGGCTTGAGTGTGGGCTTGCTGCAGGCTGATACGAGCAGGCATTCAAAAATGGCTCTTCTTCCTAGAGAAAGTATGTATCTACCTGGCTGAGCTTTCACAAAGTATTTAAGCAGGGGTTAGTTTTCACACAGGACTTGGTGTCTGTGTGCAAGCAACTACAGCACTTCACTCCTCCTGGTCTTCAGTGAGACAAGTCAGTGTCTATGTGCTTCTCTAATTTCTGCTGGTCATGGGACCAGTCCCTTCTCGAGATTTTTAAAGACAATATCTGAGTTTACCTGAAAACAATACAACTAAAGTGGAAAAGCAAAGGCAGATAAACAAGTCTTAAAGAAGACATGAACAATTTCTTCAAATACCTTATGAAGCTGTCATCTAGCAACAGCATATATCTTGTGAGTTTGAGTTAAAAGGGTAATAAATTACATCCATAGGGATCAGTCTCAAATGAAAGGCCAGAGACATTGGATACTTGTGTCTATCACATATATATAGTATTAATTTTCAAGAAACAGACATTATGTTAAAAATCTACTATCAGTTGAAAATTTGTTACTAATATTTCCATTGTTTCTTTCCTGTAAGGAAAAATATTCAGACAGTAAAATAGTTAAATGGACAGAACCCCTATCTATGAGCTGTGCTGGGACTCAAATATGGGTTTCTTTATGTTTCAAAAGAATATTGCATTTAATGTGTGAGCAGTGCCAGATGTGAGGTGTTAATTATTCATTTCCTTGATTTAAGCGCTCATGTCACTTAGCAAGCTCACTCATCTTTGAAATGGAACTTTTTTAGGATGCATATGCATTGCTAGTGAGAATAACATTTATATTAGAAAATTATTTGGAAAATGGAGCAAATTCATGAATCTCTTTCACTCCTGATGGGAACCAGATGATAAGTTTATAGTTCTTTTGAGAAGTTTCCTGTAGACCGCTTCAGCATTTTGTTGCTCTTTCCAGTACCTTCTATTTTCTGTCGGAAGTGTCATTCCATTTTGCAACTGTGAGTGAATTTTCAACTATTTTTTTAAGGAAATTCATGTTATACTTTCCCTGTCTCATTTTCTCTCTCTCCTTCTCTCTGCTCCATTTTATATATTTTGAAAGTATTCTCTTCTGGCATCCAATCTGATGAAACAATAATGGTCTGAAACATGCCAAATTCATACAGATTTCCTGAAGCTGAGTGAACTGATCTAGGACAGAGACACTTTTGCAGCCTGCACTGTAGGATGACTGATGAGCTTGTCTTTGCTAAACATGAGAGAATCCACACCAAAGCAGCTATGGAAACCAAGTTCTACCAAATCTGTAGGCCAGACAACTGTTTATATGTACAAAAAATGTGCATAGGTTTGCTTTGGGATGTTTATTTTTATGCTGGTAAATTAAGCCCATCCATGTATTGGAGGTAATGGAACTTTAATATTCTCTTGCTGAATAATAAAGAGTAGTGAGCTATGTTCATACTGAGCAGTTTTTATATGAATATGCACACCTAGAGGGTGACCAGACAGCTGGAGGGAGAGGAGAAGAAAAGAAGACAATCAAGGTAGCCAGAAGCTGAGACTTTATTGAACAGTGCTCAGAAATAATAACCATTCTTGGAGACACTCAAAACCTGGCCCAAGATTTCATCAATCCATGAAGCGTAACTGGCCATGCAAAGTCTGTTGCCTGGATAGTGACAGCATTTTGCCACGCGTTTGGCGCTGGCAATGCAGTGTCTTTGGATGCTGAGTCGCTTGAAGTAGAAGGTTGTGTTCCCACAGGACATGAACCATGGACCAGCTTAAAGCACCTTGACCGTCAGGGCCTCTGTGAAGATTCAGCTGTAGGTTAGTCTTGCTTTTCTGCGCTACAGCCATAAGCACAGTATCAGCACTGCTCTATATGCCTTTTCTTGGAAAGATTTCCCCGTCTCCTACAGTCAGGATTTTGTGCCAAACTGAAGCATTTAAAAGCCTGTAATACACTGTATTATATATTCCTTTAAAGAGAGTGGTGTCACCAGTGTGGGAGCAGTCTTAACGTCCTGCGTCTGTGGCCAGATCAGAATGAGTCACTGAACATGTTGAGGACATCCTTCTTACCTCCCAGAAGGCCTCATCTACCATCTTCAGTTGTTCTTTCTTAGTAATTTTTGATTGAAAGCACCTATTTTTCTCTCTGTATAATGAAACAATTTTTGGATCCCACTGAAGTCACTCCATACTGAATGATAGTAACCTTGGTCAGCAGCTGATTATAGAATGAATGTGAGATTTCTCCATCATATAATTTGCTTTGATGGGAGTATTCATTTTTCTTTTTGACATTGTAATGAGCATGGAATCATTTGCATTGACAGGAGGTTTAAATTACAATTTACCATCCATTCTTCTTCAGTGAGCAGTGGTATCTTCAAGTTCCAGTCACTGTCCTTCTAGAGGACAGCCAGTCCTGTGGTCAGACTTCTTGTCAGCCAACATTTCTGTTTAGTAGAAGATAAACGTAGAGTGAATGTGGTATTTCAACTACATTTTATTGAGTGAGTGGCTATATTTAACAAGACTTTGCTCTCTCTGACCAACAGGAAAACAAGTGCTGTTGTGAACACCAGTGCAGTAATAGCATGAAACTGAGGACTCTGTATCATGAGACTTGCCACCCAAACTCATATCTTCAGCTTGACCTTACTTGTCTTATAGCTTAGGGACATCATGTTCATAACACACATTGGAAGATCTAAGCTTGGACACAAGGATGTTCTGCAGTCCCTTTCTGCAGTAAGAATATAGTCATTTGGCCTACTTTGATACTTGCGGGAGGTCAGACCCGATGATGATCCACCTCGTCTGTACTCCATACAGGTTGGACTGTATAGGCAAATGTCTTTGCTTCAACGTGCTCCAGACATCAGGTTCCAGCTCCTTCTTAGACTTGCATATGAGTCATGTGGACTGTAAGTGACAATGTGCTCAGATGCTCAGACTCCTGCTATTGTGTTCCAGATCAAAATGTTCTTCCCAGGTAATGTGTAACATAATGAAGAGGGACATCTGCTAGCAGACATATTGGAAGCACTGAAGAGAACAAGAAAAAAAGAGATGTTTTCCATCTGAAGAGGGAAACCTGTAAGATATAGACCATTATGATAATAAAAAGAGCAAAAATAGCAGTCTCTTTCAGTGTGAATAAGTTTTATCATTGCATCAGTAAAATTTAACTGACATAGGGGATGTCTACATGAGGAAATAATACAGTGGAACTGTGATGGGAAAATATTAGTGCCCTCTATCCTTGTGTGGACTTTCATTCCAGTAAGAATGACTTCTTGGTTAGCTTAAACTCTTCGCCAGGTGACAAATTTTGAAAGATGTCTTATGCCAGAGCATAAGCTTCTGTACAGAACATTTTCACTCTAGAACAACATTGCTCTAAACTATTCCTTTAGATCATAGGAGAACCTTGTTCTTGTGTGCATCCAATTTTAATGTTAATGTGAAATTATTCATCAAATGCAATTTTTAGAAATCAGTGCAACTGTTTCTTACTTTTTGACCAAAATTTAACATGTGAAGCCTTGCAAAACTCACAGCTTCTATTGCTAGCTAGCACCACAGGAGTAGATTATTGCCCACCCTGTGCCACGTGACTCCTAGCTCTTACCTTAAGGGTGTCCAGACTGGCCATGCTGAGATGGGTGTTGGGTTCTCACTGAGAGATGAGCCAGTGAGAGACAGCCCCCCTCAGCCCCATAAGAGCGATTTTGCTGGTACAGCTGTGCCCGTAGCAGTACTGCTGGTGCTGCCCAGGAGAAGTGGCATGAACAGTCTGTATGAAGCAGTGAAGTAACATAACTGTTACCTCACAGAGCAGGCTGTGGGTTTAACTGTCCTTGCTCAGACAAGGACCATTTAGTAATTAATTATGCACATGCTGCAGTTTGTGTTAGTAACAGCATATCTTGTTCAAGAAGATGTGCTAGATGCAGGTGTTAGGGTCAGTTTGCAGCATGATACTGAAAGCCTGCAAGCAAATGAGCTTTAACAGATGAGATTGCAAAAACAAAAGATGAAGCCAGGCTGGAAAATTGGTCCTGAGCACTCACTAAATGTAAATGCCGCTTTTTCAATTCTGCTGAAAAGAAAAAAAAAAAAAAAAAGCTCTGCAGTGGATTCTTTGCCCAGTTTTATCTCCTAGTCTAAAATCAAGCAATAGGGCAAGGGGGTGGAAGAAGTATGCAAAGTCAGCATGCTCTTTGCAGTGCAAACATGAGAGTTATCTTAAATATACCCTGAGAGACTGGAAAACAAAGATATAGGCTAGCAAAGCATTTTCTCACACAATCTCCACTGTGTATTGGGAGTGTCTTAGCCACAATCTCCTATAGAGTCATTTGGTTTAATTACAGTAACAGTGGCTAACACTTTTGTGACCCCAAAACGTACAACAAAGATGAGTGTGTGTGTGTGTGTGCACATGTGCATTTGTGTGTGACTGCTTGTGTAGGAAAGAAATACAATGACACTGAACATAGCTAAGTGCTAGGACATCAGGCAAATGGGTGCAGAGCTAGAAGACCTGGGCTGTGTCCTTCTGCCAGCTTGCCACGGTTTGCTCAGGAGTGGTGGCAAATTGTAGTCAACCAGACAGACAGCAGATCTGGGGAAGGAAGTTGAGAAGAAAATGTCTTCGTGAAGCACACTCCATCCAGGGAGGCCTTGCTGGTATGTCAAGAAGCACCAGCACTGCTCAACGGGGGCAGCCAGGAGGGTGAAGAGTCCTAAACTGCACCATTCCTTCTGTAATCTCCATAGTAATGCATGTGAGCTGGAGAGAAACCTCTACTAAAAAGCGATGTCATCACAGTCTCCCAGTAATCTCAAAAATGTCCAGACTTCGTGCTGCCTTGTTGTATGGTCTTGGTTGCTTTCCCACCTGTGTGGGGTGTGAGACTCATCACTTACTGAAGCGCTTAACAACCCATTGAGATTATGTCCTGCCCTGGTAAATGTAACCTGCACTGGTAACAGTGTAATGTGCATGGTAGGCAGAACTGAGCTGAAACAAATCGTGGCTGTCTTGAAGAGTCTCTTTTTGATTCTGCAATGATATGGTGATCCCAGTTGTCATATCCTAAACATGTGGGGTTTCCTCATATCAGGTTAAATGGGACATTTGGAAGTTGATATTTCTTCTGCAGGAGAGATCACACTTCCAAGTGTGGCAGCAAATGTGCTTACACTCTACTTCAGACTTCCAGCTTCATGGAATTATCTCCTTTCCCCTGCCATCCCAGTCTGTGCTTCCCAGGGAAGGACAGCACAGGCAGGGGCATGGCACAGATGACACTGGGGGTCTTGGATGACATCACGGTCAGTGGCTCTCTGCTTGGCAATGAGGCGGGGAGCCACAACCCCGTGTTTATCCTGTTTATCCTCAGCCCTCACCATAGGGATATTGCCAGTTTCTCAGCTCAAGTGGCCTCACACGTAGCCAAGCTCGGCCTCAGCACAGCCAGTCCTGGTGGCCATGGGCAGAAGCAGATCGAGCTAATCTCCCATGCTAACCAGGGAGCATGAGCTTTTCTGCATCTGCAAGACTAAACACACCTTTTGCTGCTTGAACTTTGTATTTATATTACGCTAAAATCTGGAATCATTAGGAAGTTTTTCTTCTGTGACGAGAGGAAGACGACTTCATCAAGAAAAATGAATAGAAGATCTGCATGTTTGGGACAACTGCTGAGTCAGCCAGGCTTCCCTGATGGGTGCTGGTGGGCTACATGAATGGCATCACCCTCACTCTCCAGTGGAAAGCTGGTCCAGAAGTGTATCCTTTCCCCACTACTGCATGAGCAACTCAGAATATATTTATTTTGAGAATATATGAAAAATAAACCAATCTCTCTAGTATATATTGCTAAAGCTTTTGTTAAAGTTTTGGATGTTATACAAATATTGTCATGCTAGACTTTTACCTGTGGCCAAACCTGGTAGTTAAACAGTTATCTCCCTCTCTTTGAAGCCACCTATTTCAACACACCAGGCAGTCTGATAAACCCTCAACCGCATCATGTGGCAGGCAAATAGCTTCTCTATATAAAAAAACAGAACAAACCCAGAGATATAACATACTGGGTACAACTATATCATGCTGTAACAGAAGTGCTTCTAAATTCATTTATCTCAGATTGCCTGGAGAGTGATGACAAACACAAGAAGATTTTCTCCTACAAACAGTAACCTACACAACCACCTTTGCACCTGGACGGCAACAGGCTGTCCTTAAAAGTGCTGACTGTTGTCAGTGCCCCAACACCAACAAAACTATATGTTTTCAATGTCAGTTAGTGCTTAGAGGCTGGGCGCTCTGGGGGTGGTGATTTTGACACACGTGAATGAGCGCACAGAGGTTTTGCCACAGCAGCTTCTGTGTAGATGTCACAGGACAGTTGCAGTCATTTACAGCTGGCAAGATTTGCTTTAAAATTATTTTTCCATGTGACCATGAAGAAAACAACCTACAGGAGTTTTTAGCTGTGATTTCACCTCCTCTTAGTGAGGTGCTGTCACTTGCCAGTGAGTAGGGGCATGCTGATGCCTTCCACTAATCTGTAGCTGACTGGCTCAGAAGATAAGACAGAATAAATAATGATGACATCTTATTTCTTATGGCTACCCAAGGAAAAAAAAAATGTGCTTTTGGTCAAGTTGCTAAATATCTAGTGACTGAATAACAGAGTAGCAGTATATCAGATAAGATAAGGAGGCAAAGAAAAAGGAGTCATAGTGGTGCCTGTTGTACTGCCTTCCTTGGTTTCCAGACTAGAGAAGTACTGTCCATTGAGCAGGTTTTCTCTGATGACCTCAGCAGAGTGGAGGGGAGCCTGCTGGCCCCAGAGTGGTCTCCCAGAACACCCGTGGGCTGTAGGTACACCTTCCCGACTGGGGGTGCCCCCTTGCACCCATAGAGAGTGGGGTGGTCAAGATCTCCTCCCTTAGCCCCTCAGCTCTTGGCCCTCTGTGATATGGCTGGTCCTATGCCAGCCTCGCCCTACGGTCTTGCTGCCCAGCTGTAGGGACGAGCTGGAAGTCCTGTTGTCACCATGGGGCATGGTGCTTGATGGGAGGGGAAGCAAAGGTCATTGGAGGAGAATGGGGACCTGGCTGCCACCCAGTGCTGTCTCCTTGCCTTCAATCCCTCCTTCTCCTCTCGCACCAACTTTTGCTTTTTGTCTCATATTAGTCCACAAGGTTTTAAGCACTTGGCAGCTGGCAGAGCTCACTGACTGACTGTAAAGGAGTGTTTTCTGGGGGGATGTTTTCTTTCCAAAGCATCAGTCCTTGTATGTGCTGTTATCTAGGCACTGGGAGAAGGGACCTCTGGACACTGGTATCACTCTGTGAAGCAGATCTTGTGCTAAAACACTGCCTTTTGGGTAAATCCATTGTGTACTCCTGCTTCTTCTCCAAATACCACAAAAGCTGGCATCCATTCCCTTTCTGGACCCAGCATGTGGCCACATGTGAGTCTCTTGCATATTTCATGGGCTTCTGCCGCCTTCCTTCTCAGTAACCCCCAGGACTGTCCTTCCATGTCTGGGGTGCTGCATGAACCAGATTTTCTGTTTCCCCTTGAGTGCTGGCATGCTCTGACTCACTGCTGAAATGGGGATTTTGGTGCCACCGCCTCAGTGTGCCCTGGAGCTGATCACTTGCCTTCCCCTTTTGCCAAAGAGATGAGTTGGGCAGGTCTCTTGTCATTGCTAAATCATCGCATAAGGTACCTCAGCCCTTCAAGTGTCGCTTGGCGGAGGGAAGAGAAGCTGTAAATAGTCATGGGGTAGCAGATGCTTGTGCCTCCACATTGAAAGTTCCCATTTTCCCCAGCCCTGGGGTCTTGCTTGCATCTTTGACATCCTGAATTAATTGTAATGACAGAGAGAAAATGAGATATTAGTCATTTTGTTCACATCTGTGACCTGCAACAGGCTCCACCTCGAGTCTCAGTCAGGGGACCGCTGTACAGCACTGTCTCTTCTTGAAAGGATGGGACTCTGGTCATGCTTCTCCTCCAGATCCACTCATTTCAGAGGCTACCTTGCACTGTATTTTCCCTGTGTTTTCATATTGCATGCAGGTAGCAAGAAAGCAATAGGGCTGATCTGTCCTTTGGCTCTACCCAGGTGTGCAGGGAACTCACCGGTATTACCCATATTTTGCATCCAAGTAACAGAGTAGGTGGCTTGAGTTCCCAGCAATTTCTTATACTCAAATACAGTTATGGTGAAAAAAACCTCATGCCTTGTATGCAAAGAATTTATGAGTTATATATTTAAAATTTTAACAGTCTTACCCAAGAATTATTAGTCTGGCTACAGTACTATGACTTACAGTTCAGTTTATGTATAATTAAAGTTAATACACACAAAATTTTTAGTATCTTCCCAATTCTCTCACCCTTTCTCTGCCTCACTGGCTCCTCAGGTTGATGGCTTCAGTGCTAAGGGAAGGGGATGGCAGGACACATGTATCCTGCATCCTTGCTGTAAGGGGTACAAGGGTAGTGGGTGCAACCTCTGTGCTCTGGAGTCTGCCTGGCATTATATTTATACATTTTCTTGCATGTTCTACCCTTTGCTCTTCCATCACTGGTTCACAGATCCACATTACATGTGAGTTTACTACCTGTGCTGTGTTTTACATACATGGAGCACTCAGTCTTTGATCTAGTTGTCCCCCAGACTGGCTTTACCCAGCTCCTAAGGCTGCAGTCCTCTGATGACCAGTTACTGAGCACCAGTGAGCTGTTTCTAGCGCTGTCTCCAGTATCATCCTATATCTGTATTCTCCAGGCCCCTGCTATCATCCCATCATGCCTGTACTCCTTTTTTCATTTTAGGGCAATAGGCGCTTCACTCTGTAGAGAATAACTACTTGTCCTTAGTATTTCCTAGTTACAGAAGTATCTGTATGTGTAACAATATGTAAATGTTATACACACGATTGTATAAAGCTCAGGAAAAACTTAAACAAATTAGGTAATAGCACGTGATTGCTGGGTAAAGCAATCACAAAGAAGCTAAAACAAAATCCCCAGGCAGGTCAGGGCAAGTCCCAGCAAAGCCTGGTAACTGCAAAGACCGAAGGCTTGCACTGTCAGTTTGACACAAAGCAGGTAGCTGTGTTACAAGCAGCCACGCTGCTGTATTTGCAAGCTGAAGGTTGGGCTGACCCATGTCTTTCTTCATGCTGAACAAGAGCTATCAGATTACACCTGCCTGAAGTGTAAATGGGGATTTTCTCCCCTGAGTTGTCTTTGGAGGTGGGCTGAAGGACATGGGGTGGGAAGAGAGGGGAGTTTCAGCTCCCCTTCTCCAGGTACAGCCTTGGATGCTGGTGAGAAAAGAACAAAATGTATCCCAAATGCTTCATTCCAGAAATGTTGTGTGAGCTGAGGAGGCTGTTGCAGTCTTGGGCCGTGGTGATCGGAGCACTTGGAGGCTGTCAGGCTACAGCTGATGGCATGGCCCTGGTGCAGTCAGTGAAATGGGGCTTTCTGCCTGGCTGGGGGACAACCAGGTCACCCAAACCTGGGGTCACAACAACCGCAGCTGTGAGTCCTCTCCCCACACTCATTAGCTGTGTCAGCAGTGTAACGACCAGCTAATGAGCCTGGTCGTTAGTTGTTCCTGAGAGATACTGCTGGCTGGTTGATGTCCACACACTGCCCATCCCAGCGAATGGGAACAGCTCAGTGGCCCGAAGCCCTGCCTTTCTGCCCAGACAGCCCCACTCTGCTGTGAGCGCGCTCAAGGTAGTCTGTGGGAGGTAAGGAGCCCTGTTGTCTCTCTTCTTGGGAAGGAGGAGCTGGTGGAGCAGGCGCTACCCTCCTGCACAAACGAACAGTGCCAGTGGGTGGGAGGCAGAAGATGTGAGTCTGCAGGAGGGGGAGTGGGAGGCTGTGAAAAAGATCCGGTGCAGAGAGGAAACGCAAAGAGTGCGTAATAGGGAAAATCTATTTGGTGTTGCTTGTGGTGATGAGAACAGGATTAGGAGAGCAGGGCTTGGTGGATGGGAGGGAGAAATGAGAACGAGACACGTAATAAACAGCTCAGAGCAGCACAGACGTAGGCAGGGAGCAAGCTGTCTGCTGCTCTTTTGCACTAAGTGTGGTGCCTGCCTCTTCTTCAACACCGTCTCTGGCAAATCCTGTAGTGGAAAATCACAGTACAGTGTCAATACACCAGCAGCTATCGCCTGACGAAGCAAGTCTGGCAGATGGCTCCTGAATGTCAATCTTGACATTGGCAGGAAATCCCCTGCAGGAACGACACACATCCCTCATCACCACTGCTCTGTCCTCCCGTGGCCAGTGCACAAGTACCGTGTCACTCACTTCCCTGCAACTCTCCAGCACATTTTACAAACACAGGGAGATGATATAGGAGATGTAGTGAGAAGGGAAGCATGAACTGTGGAGTGCCAGTTCTGTGTGGCAGCATGTCTGCCCCTGCACCTCCCTTCTACAGCCCTGGGGGTTCATTTTCCTGGAATATGGGAGGAAAACAGAATTCGCACATCCTGCTTCTGAAGGGGGTGTGTGTCTGTGAGAGCACCAAGATAATGAGGGTAGGAAAGAAAGGACTCTCATTCCCAAAATACAAATTAACAGCCTGCAAAAGCTGATTTAGCTGATGTGAAGGATTCTCTTGATCTTCAAATCTCTCCCAGAACCACATGGGGACAACCTTTCTCCTACTGTGCTCTATTTCTATGTATATGTCTCCATCCGCTCCAAAACGGTTTACAAAGAAATGAGCAACATTTAGTCTTGCAACTGCCGCAGGTAACTATGCATCTGAGACCTCTGTATCTTCCACATTTCTTGATGTAAACTGAGGATCACTCTACTAAAATCAATTATGTCCATTTTTTCAACTAGTGCAATTGGTGCAGCTCTAGGGATTCGAATACATAGTTAAGGATCTCACCTCTGAGCTCTCATCTCTGAAGGGTTTTTTTTCTGCTTTGATGGATGCCTGTTCGTACTGTTAACAGCAGAGGTAACAGTAGGAGTGATAATGGCCTATTGACCCTATTGATGCTGCACCATGCAGTCATATTTCAGGAAGACAAGAAACCTGCAGTCAAATAGGGTGCCTTGTGAATTATCACTGTGTGGACATCGGGACACAAAGCCACCCAAACAGGTGGAGATGGGTGCAGGAAGGAGCCAGGAAGATGATGTAGCGCACATGCATCTCTTTCCATGGGAGTCCTGCCATTGATGGTTGTGAGTTTTTTGTGCACTTGTCTATACGGAGACCATGTCTATTTAGTCAAAAAACACCATCAAGCAGCACATATGGGGGTTAACAGGGGCTTTTCACCAGGAACGCAGAGCAGAAAGAGGACTTCCCTTTTGAATGCGAAAGGAGACACGGTGCTTTGCACCGGACTGATAAAATCACAATTGCTCTTAATTTCACAGAGGGCACACAAGGCTTTGTGGGGCTGTGTTAGCTTCACAAGCTATTTGACTCACTCAGGGTGAGTCCTGATACCATGACACCATTTCACCTCCTTCAAAAAAACACAGCTGTAGGGAAGAAAGGGGAAACTGTGCTCTTTTTGGTACCTGTCAACAAGGCAGGTCTGTGGAAAACGGTTACCAGCCAGCCTTCAAGCTACGCTATGTCCTGCCTGAGTGCCCGCTACCCGACCTGGGTCAGGTGATATGCTTATTGGGTGCTTCCTACCTATGTTTTCGGCTGTAAAAGGACAGCACTTGAAATAGCTACAATTTTCTAGACTCTGGAATTATACATTTTCCAGAAATCTCAGCTGGCTCAAGCATAGTTGTGTAATTGCTATGCAAATATCTCATCTGCCCATCCAGCTATAGCTTCCTTCTGACCACTGATAGCTACACGTGTAAAAAGTCAGCTACTTATGTGGGCTACCTAAGTCCGTCAAATTTGCAATGTGTGGTTGAAAGTCTTCAGGTTCAAGAGCAGATTTGATCCTCCTACTCTGTTTTGAGCTGCAAGAAACTCAGAAAAATTTGTTACTAGATTAATGCTAAAATTTATAAAAGGTTCCTTATGGAGAAAGCAGATTTTTCTCTTGAAGGCTGCTTTTCACATTCCTAGTATTGTCTCCATTAGAAACTTCAGTTTTCTGTGTTTCCTCTGACCCTGCATTGTTGAGCCAATTCTCCCCAACTCTTCTTTACTTACTTATGGTAAATGACAAGCAATTCTGCTTTGTTTTCAGAGTGTTACTCATTTTATCTGCTATTCTGGCTGACATCCACCTATTAAGCAGGAGTCTTCCATTGTAATACAAATGTCTCTCGCTGAATGCTGGCAAATCTTAGGTGTCTCCCTGGCTTTCAGTCAAGTAAAAAAGGCGTTCCTTGCTAGCTGAATTTAAAACAATTTCCTTGCTTCCTCCTAAGCAAACGTCATGGTCAAGACCAACCTGTCCTGGTTTAAGGTAAACAGCGTTGGTTTGTTTGTGATGGACACATCAGTCAGCCGATTAGTGTATTCCTCCCATGTACGTCAGCAAATCTCACTGGTTGTGGAGCTTTGGGCGGGCTTGGTGTTTCTTTGAAAACATCGTGCAGCAGAAACTGTGACCCTTTTTTTTGCCCACACTGGCAGCTGATGCTCGGAGGTGTTGCGATCTCTACCACCAGCTCGCCCGGAGCTACCCCATGCTGCCCCTCGCTGCTGCTGCCCTGTGTGCTTGCTGCAACTGCTGACATCGATTGCTTTGCTCCATGGCTCAGCTGCAAATTCAGAACAGGGGCTTCTGCCATTTTTTCGCCAGCCCTGCCTGCACGTGGACTGCTGCTGCCACGTGCTCTGCCGGCTCTGCAGCTGCTTCTGCCGCTGCCAAAAAACTGAGGAAAAAAAAAAAAACCCTGAATGTTTCTGGAAAAAAACTCTGTGTCCTGATTTAAGATAAAGAGGACTCGTGCTCTGCCAGCTTTGCAGCTGCTTCTGCCGCTGCCGCTGAACAGACTGGTAGCTTTATCGCTGTGTTTCCTTCACCGCCATTTGAGTGCATACACACCCTTTCCCCCCCATCGCTGCTCCAGTTCTAATCATATACATACTTGTTAATACCTTGTTTTTCTGTATATAATATCTTTCTATTGTTATGAAAAGCTGTTTTAGTTTCCCAAACTTGACAGAGGCCTCACAACTTGCTTTCCTCTGACCTCTCTTCTTAACCCTTTCTCCTGAATGGGAGGAGGGCTAATTAGAGAGAAAGTCTGTCCCATGATTGGCCAGCCTTGGCCAACTGGTGACACAAACATTTTTTATAATGGCATAGAATGAAAACTCTTGCTAAAAATTAACTGTATACTAAGCTGATGCTAATGGAAATAAATCACGTTATACATTTTCATATCTTCTTTAATCAGCAATAGCAAGCAGAATTCATATGACACTAGTGATAGTTGGGTTAACTATTTTCCCGATGAAGAGCGTGCTGTTTGTATCTCTATCAAAAATCAGCATGAGGAAGGGATGGTTGAATTCAATGGTTGGAGGAAGAGACATTGTCATTATCTCAGCAACAGTTGCTGCTGCTGCCTCAGTACCACTTTCATCTACATCCACAGCAGCCTTATGAACAACCTAGGGAGAAAGAAAACAAACAGTTATTCTGGGCAGACAACAGCCACCTGAGAGATGAATCAGAAGTCCTTTAAAGCAGCCCTGCTTTGGAGAAACCACTGAGAAGTGCATAGAGAAAGGCAGCAAAGATGTGAGCTGTGTTGTAGTCGTGGCTGCTTTAAATGAGGGCCAGGACAGAGCTACAGAAATCTCCTCAAAAAAAAAAAAAAAAAAAAAAAAAAAAAAAAAAAAAAAAAAAAAAAAAAAAAAGTCCCAGACTGTTTTTCCTCTATCCCAAAGATTGGCTGAAAGATGGAGGGTCTATCTGTAAGTTTGTCTTCACTTCTGAAACTGAGTCTTGAGGCTGAGAGGACAGGCTGTGGCATGCCTGAGAGTCTTAGTGGCTCCCCTTGAGGAACCAAGAGTTGATGTTCCTCTCATGTTCCAGATACCAACCAAGAAATCTTGCCTGATACCATTCTTGGAAAAAATGGATGTGCAGCAAACTAATCTGATCTGCACTGTCACCAAGGGCCAAACTCCTCTTGTAAGCTTGCGGGCTGAGGCCAGGCTGAACCAGCTGTGGGCAAGCTGGGAAGCTTGGAACTGTGTTTAGCTGGTGTTTCTTGATGCTACCACAGCAGGGTTTTCCTGCGTGTTTGTGAAAGAAAGGAGGGGGCAAACAGCCATGGACTTACTTTAGAAACCTTCAGCTCTGGGGTCCCAGTGATGCCAGAGAGATCTGCCTGGTCAGTGAACACATCCACAATTCCCATCTTGCTAAGGGTGTTTGTGATTTCATAGCTCCCAGAAATAGAAAATTTGGGAAAGTAGAGGCTCACCAGGCTGTTAGGTAGGAGAGAAACACAGAAGGTGGTGAGAAAGATTTTTCACTGAGGTAAATGAAGATGAGAAAGCTATGTAATTCCCATGAGTGTCAAATCCCAGGGGACTGGACCCTGAATTCAATTGCTGGTGCTTCTCATGGTGATACAGGCACTATCAGTTTTCATCATCATCATTGTTGTAATATCTGTCTGGAATTTTGCTCCAGCATATCTGAGAGCACTCTGCAAAGGAGGACAGTACTGATAGCCCCTCTTCACAGCCAGAGAAGGTGAGATGCGGAGGTGACTGCCCATGTCACTCAAGCAGGTGGAGATCTGAAGTGGGGCAGAGACAGAGTATGCTTGAGGAGAAGTGTAGCAAACCTCAGCACTTCAAAGCAAAGCAGTGTTTTTGGCATAACTGTGGGATTTGGCATGGCTCCAGGGACGGTCTGTGCCCTGCTGCCCGCACCTTTGGACACCCTATCCTCTAATCATCTTCCTCCTGTCGGCTGGCTCTGATCGATTTTGACATGTCCGCAAGCCATCTGTGGGCAGCTCCTGTTAGTATGCTTTCTGTTGGATTTCTCTTCATCCACTGCCTAGGGGACCTTGGAGCCTCCACGTCACCTGCTGCAGAGATTACCTTTAGCTACCTCAAGTCTTTGCTGTCTCACCCAGACAGCTTGGTTGAGTAGTAGAGCAGACCGGGTCCAAACCCCACTGTTGTAGCTTTTACATAATACGGCCCAGTGAGCTATAAGATGATGGGCCCAACTGCATTAGCACTGGTATCAACATAATAATAGAGCTGAAATTGCCATTTGGTTCTCACAGCCTCTCCCATGAAGAACTTATCCCTACGTTGATCTTGAAGGAACGTGCACCAAGAATTCGTTTAGATAAGGATTTTCCTGATTTTGCATCTGAGTATTATACATTTTTATTTTTCATCTTTGAGGTATCATCTTCTTAGCTCATATCTAATTTGCCACCCATTATGTTTTTATTGACTGTGCTGGCATTTCTATAATGATGTGCTGAGAATCATGGGTGTGAACTGCACGGTCTTACTAGCTGTGAATCAGGGCAGAGCTTGGTAAATTAGGCATGCACTAACTCAGTATTACTCATCTACTAGTGCTAAGATCTCTTCCCTCCCAGACAAACAAGGTTGTAAAAAGCTGATGTTAGCATCAATGGTAGAAGCTAACAGAACCTCATTAGATTTTTATAGTTTCAAAAACAAACTGCTAGAAAATCAGGACACCCACAATTAATCACTAGGTTGTTCTAATAACATCTGAGTGCCGCAATGGTTCTTGTAAGGAAGATATTTGTGTGGGACATAGTACACATGCATGCATTACTACAAACTGTTGAAGTTATGGTTTATTTAAAGTTTAGATGTATGTCTGAATACGGTGTGTCAGTGACATATGAAAGGTAAAACATACCAGCCAAAACCTCAGTATGGGAAATTTGCCTTAGAACTGGCACCTTCCTGCTCAGTCAATGGACTGTTTAGGAATGCCAGTCTAGGCTCGCTGTTCAGGGCTCCTGGGAGCCTGTCAGGATGGTCTCTGCTCTTCTGGGGCAAGCCACTCAGGCATCAAGAAGAGACTAGTTAAATACTAGCTGCAAGTTTTTACAGCTAGGGCACACAAACAAACAAAGAAAAAACCTCTCAGTTTTCAGAATCAGTGAGTTCATAGTGTTAGCATGCCCCCAAAAAGAAAAAGACTGTAAATCTAGGTGCTGCTGGAGCTGACTAGTGGAAGATTACCTCTGGAAGAGATGGTCTGACCATTTCTGGATGATTTCCTTGACCAGAGTTTGCTCTAACTGCTTCATTTTCCCTTTTGCTGGCAGAACCAGAAATGCAGTAGCGCTCCCATTATAATGAAGCCGTACCACGGTGCATGACAGCTCCTCATCAAAATACAAGTCGAATCTGCCCGTCTGGTGCATCATAGGGACTTTCACAGTAGTTTCAGCATCCACAAAGAACTTTCTTTCTTCTGTATGCTCTGGATTAAAAGGCTTTTCCCAGTTGCCTGATACAGAAGAGAGTGCAACTGAATATCTTGTGGCCCATCACATCATAATTGTATTTTATATATCTAGTAATAATATCCACCTATTCCTCCATTTGTTAAATGCAGAATTTTCAAACAGAACATTTAAAAATGTGTATCACAGTAAGGCAAGAATCTTTTACCTGGTCAAAAGAGTACATTAGATTCCAGTATCACCTTAATTTTCAGGTACCAGTAATGAACTAATTAGGCATTTTCTTTGCACCTACCACTACTTTTCTGCTCAGGTGACCGAAGTGGCTTTGCTGTAAGTTCTCATTTAAGGGCTTACTTGACATCATCTGTGTACTCACATACTGTATGCATTTCATTTCTATTGACTTTAACCATAAGGCACAATGTGTAGAAAAAATTAATACAGGATCTTGTATCTGAATGCCCTTATGTCAGGCTTAATAGCACATCATCTAAACCCACATCAGAAATGCTGTTTCCACTTTGTTCCTTCAGACGTCCTCCCCTGCTCATCACTAGCTTCTTCCATATATTAATGTGTTAGTGTGTATACATAAAGGACTCTGATGGGAGAAAAAAAGGAGTAGGGAGTAAATTAGGCCAACACTAATGAATCATGCATGCTTTTAAAGAGAGGCATTAGAAGGATTAGGTCATGCATGTGTCTCAGCATCTTCACTGAAAATTAGAAGAACATGGGCTTCATTCAGAGTTATGGCTAAACCCATGAACGCAAGCTCAGGCTGCACAGGAGGCTGCAGCTTGGTTCAGAGCTCCAGCGGCTGCCCCAAAGACAATCAAGCCTGTGTGGCCTCCAGCTGCCTTCCCGTGCTGAGTGGGGTCCTGCCACCTCTCCAAGACCTCTAGTATGACATTAGAGGCTCTTCTGACCCAGCAAAAAGCATTTGAATTTTCCCTCAGAGCAATTTCCAAATGAGGTTCTGACATTATATCTGTTGAGAATGAATAACATGAATGCAAATCCTAGAGGACTTACCTTTAAAGAAAACAAAGGTAGCCAGGAGCATTACAGTCTGCGGATCCATGTTCTTGACCAAATTAGTAATTTTCCCATGTGTTTTCCTCTCAACATAATCATTGATCTGCTTCTCAGCCTCCACAGGAATGTTAAAGTCAGTGGTAAAAGCCTCCAGCTGATACAGAGCTTTGGCATCATCTAAAAACTTTTTTAGAGGTTTCATCTTCTCTGTTAGAAAGATGGCGTTCCCCATGTTGAGCTGGACCCCACTCTCAGGATGGCTCAGCATGTGGATGAGGTTGTGGAAGCCTTCATGTATCTCACTCTCCTGGATCTCTGTAAGGTTGAAAGCGAGTCCTTCCAGGATCTGACTCCGAGTGTCTGATCTAGCCCCTAGGCCCAGCATTGCAAACGCAATGGAGATGCTTACAGGAGAGAAGAAAATGTTCTTATCGGGTGCCTCCAGTGTAACCTCTTTAAAAAATTGAAATGCAAAGTCAGCATTGTTTGGCACTAGTTTGAGGCAAGCGATCGCTTCACCTCCGTGGTGCATGTGGTGTTGAGGTTCATTTGGATCATGTCCTTTGTGGTAGTGGGGTAGGAGCTGACCATGGGCAACAGCAGGAAGCCCAGCCAGCAGCAATGTTATGTAGAATGTGGCCTTCATCTTCTTGTACTAAAATCCTATGGAAAAAAGGAGAAGCTATACTGAGGTATAAATTAATATAATTTAGAAATAGTTATTCTGTCATACCCACTGAATAAGAAATCTTATATCTGTCTTTTTTTCCCTAGTTTCCATGGTCTCCAACTCTTGCCAGATTTTTTGAAATTATTATTATTATTTTCCCAGGCTTTCTGACAAGTTTCTGCCAACTCCTTCTGCTTCTCTAACCCTAAATACCTGCAAAGGCAAACTTCAACAAGGATAATAGATAGCACCCTCAGCAGGCTGGAGAACGGATCATATCCCCTCAGAAAACACATCACGGCTGATCGCTGGAGAGCTGTGATACCACCGTGCTTTTGATGATAATGGTCTAAGAGAATTCCTAGAAAGCACATCCTAGAAGAGTACTGGATGTTTTGTGAGTAAAGGGAGAAAGGAAATTCATACAAATGGGCAGCAATCAGTAGCTACATACAAACAGAATTTGAGCAAACAGGAATGTAGGAGATCTTTAAATAAACTTTTGGTCAGATTGATAAGGCAGCCTGTTTTTTAGTAGCAAAACAAATATACTAGTCTCTAAGGAATAGGTGCTCTTTCCTTCTGAATAAAAATGATGTGACATTTTAAATAAGAATCTGAAGTACTGTGTTGTATCTTAATAGACAAACCAAACCACTGGAGCGTGTTCTTTTTCAGCACAGCAGAAGGAGTCAATGTCTTTAACAAAACCAAGGCCTTATTTTTATCAGATGCCCTACAAGTCAAAGGGCGATAACGTTTATCCACCGGTTGCTCTTGGCTGTGGTAGCTACATTCCTTTGCAGAGCTGACACTCTGCACTGATAAGCTCTTACAAATGGACCTTGGATCTGTGGATATGAACGTCCCAGTGGGCCTCCATTCTCAGGAGGTCTCTAAGGCAAAGAAATTATGAAAGAGTTGCAAAGGATTTGGGGAGATAATGAGCCAGATTTGCTAAAACTTGTGCAAGCAAAGACATATTAAACTAATTGCACCTTTCTGCTCTGGCATGATTCAGCTTGAGAGACTGTCATCAGAAAGTGCTATGCTCACGGTCCTGGTTTCTCCATAACATCAGAGGGAGCAATTTGTATTAGTAGTTGAATATCCAGTTACAGTTAGACCTGCATAAGAACAACAAAACATTTTCGAGCTATGATCAAATATTCAAATATTTATGTGTTTGATATAAGTATTTCTAAGAATCAAGCCTGTTGGCAATTTGCTACTGTGTTACTGACAAGTGGAAGAACCATAAGGGTTCTTGGTAACTACATTTTCAGTTACTGTACAGAGCAGTTTTAAATTATAGTTTGGCCTCCTCTGATTTTGACATTGCAATGGTACTTCTCAATATATCTAGCTACTTGTAACTCAGTGTAAGAGCTCCAGTTTTGAATATTTAAAACCGCTATCAGTGAGCCAATGCATTAGTCAGACTTTGAAAAGAAATCAACTCCCAAACAAATGCATCAGAGCTAAACTTAATTCCACATATCCAGCAGGCTGATTCAGAAGCTGCCTCTGGATAAATTATTCACTGTGAACTATTTACTCAGCTGCAGTCATAATTTATTAAGAATAACATGAATACTAAAGAATGAAACATTTAATTTTGAACATGTCATCACCCATTTCCTATCTCATCACATTTCGTATTTATTACAAAACACAGCAGATAGATGGACTTCTTAATATGAACATTGAATGGTCAATTTCTATTTATTTGGAATGCAAAGTAGACACGGAAATTTAACTGACCTGGCCTCAAAACTATGGCTGGAGGCTATAACATTGTTTTGCTCTAGGGGTTCTGAAAATCATTGGTTACAGTTTTCTAAATGTTTTTTTCCTATACTGATATTTTTGCATTATGTAGTTATGACATGTTTGCATTTTGTGGTTAATTTATGTACTTCCATGGAATTAATTTCATTTTTACAGCTCTGAATTCACAGATAATTAAATACAACCTGATTCTGAATCCTCCATCTGTTACTCAGTACTGGCCAATCACAAACAGCCAAGACTCATGAGTCAGATCTCACAAAAATCTTTATAATTGTTGATTTAAAAATTGTAAGATTATATAAGACTCAGCAGCTGCAGTTCCTAGAGATCTTTTTTGTTGTTTAAGCCCTGAAGATACAACAGCCCACTCTATTAGGCCCTTCTTTGGAAGGTACTTTTGTAATAGAATCCTGTAAGCCTTTAAATATGATTGGGGACTATTACTTCATATTTACTATTCCATTTGATATTATTGTGCCTTCTAGGTTAGCGAGTGATCAGCCAGTGATAAATTGACAACAGACAACGTTTTGGTATGAAGCAGAAGATGCGGATTCTCAATGATCTTCATATGATCTCAATGATTGAAGGATTTTCCTACCAAGTATACTTGCTAACAATTTATTAAAAAGCAAAGAGCTGAGAACCTGTGCTAAAAAGCCCTTAGGGAATTTTCTGTCTGAAGGGGTTAATTTGGGAATTTTCTGTCTGAAGGGGTTAATTTTGCAGGAAGCTTGCTGTCTTCAAATCTTTACCCATATAATTTCCAGAAAATCAGTTTGTCCGTAAACATGGGAGAAGCAGTGAAAAGCTTTTCAATTCTAATTCCAAATGTACACTGACTTGTTGAATCGCCTGGAAAGAAACCTGTTCGGCTTTCTGTCTCTTTTCTTCTCTTTGTCTATGTTATGCAACAACGAAGAGCCTTCAATCAACAAGACAACGGCACAAGAGCATGCTAACACCTGAAGGACAGTGTTCTTTGAAGCAATTTATCTGTAACAGTCTTGGTGATTACACTTGTTGCATATATTACCTCTTCCCTACCACACAATCTTCCCTACCATGAAACCCAGAATGGCAGTACTTGTGTTGGACAGTATATCCTAGAAAGAAAATGGAGAAAACTGGGATTAGTTGAAGTTACCCTAGAATAATTCCACCAGAAGACTTGGAAGCGAGCTGCACTGTGTTCTCTGACTGACAGAACTTTGTGCGTATAGCTAATTTGTCCACTTTGGGGCTGATTTTTATCTCTGTGATTTGGAGAGACAATTTTGAAGACAATTTTCTGCCTTTAGAGGCACACGTAATAGTCCAGCAGATGAATATTCATCCCATGCTACTCCCATAAGGGGTCCTCACCAATAATCTCATTTCAGACAACAAGAAAATTTGCACTGCTTAAGAACATATGCAGGAACAAAATAGGAAAGCTGTTTGCTCACCAGATGGTGCTGCTTCCCTCCTGATTGCTTCACTCCTAAATGGGAAAATCTGAGTAAACTGTTTCCTGAAAGCTGCACTGTTAGGGTGTCAGGCACATGAAGACATGGCCCCACCACCACCAGCAGTGTCTGCTGAACCAATCTCAGCCCCTCAAGGCCGTATTAAAAAATAAATTAAAAAAAAATCACCCAATCACACAAAAAAGTCACAAAAGACTTGACTAATCACATCTGTGAGTGAGAAAATGAGCTCAGAAGCCTACTGTCCAGGACTGCTTACTCACAGGAGCACCACAAACTCACACGTTCTCTTCTTGCTGGCCAGAAAGCTCTCTGCTATCTCGTGTGCACCTGGACATGCTCAGGGGCTTTTCAAGACTGATTAACCAAACATTCACTTCTCTTGTGATTCAGAGTTTTGATGCCTCTGTGCCTGTGGCCCCTGAGAAGACTGCAAGCACAAGCCAAGAGCATTGGATTCTGCAGAGAATCCAACCACTGTGACTGTTTCATTAAAAGTAATTCCTTTTGCAGCAGAAACACGGAAGACAAGTTTACACTGTCCTTTAGAAACGTATGTGATTGTTCACAGAGCTGTTCCTAGTGTCATCTATCTTCTGTAAGACAGCTTAACACTGGAGAGCTCGCTTGGTAAGCGCACCCTCCAAGAGCGGCATCCGCCGCTTCTAGGCCTCCTTTTATCTGGAAACAGGTGAACACGAGCTCTCACTCTTCCACCAGGCCACCATCAGTATTTGCTGTTGAACCCGAGTTACTGCACATACTCAGGGATGAAGCATTACTGAGGCCAAAGGATCAAAAAGAACCAGTGCAGTGGTTAGGGCAGTCAGGTGGGACAGGTAAGATTTTCTTCTCTCTACAAAGCAGCAGCAGTCCCAAGAACAGATCCAACCAAGTTTCCAGTTTCTACTTTCCAGTGTGCACCTGACCACTGTCCACTCTCTGGCTCCATGAACAAATTGGCCTCTGTGATCTTAGCTCCCCTGTGCATGTGGAGAACACCATTTTCTCTCCTCCCCTCTCAATGATCCTGGAATATGATGATTAGAGCAATAAGGGTATTTCTTACCTAAAAGGGAAGCAGACCTTAGATATCCCATTCCCTAAGCAAAGATATTTCTTGTAGATCTTGAATGTAAAAATCAGCAGAATTACTTAGAAAGAGTCACCAGTACATTTAAAAAACCCTCTAAGCACCCATTCTCAGGCTTGTAATGGAGTAGAGCCTATTTCCTTTAGCAGGAGGTGCATCTGGGAAAAACCTACTTTTAGGTGCTTAGGATTCTCTGTCTCCAGAGAGCATCTTGCTTCCCCACAAGGCAACTAGACACCCCACTCTGGCTTTTAGATTCTTACTCCTCCTGCCAGCCAGCTGACAATATGTGGGCAACTCCCTGCCTAAATTGTGATCTTACGTTCTTTATATCCAGCTAACCCCATAAAAGCTCCTTTATCACTGGAACAACTGCTAATACAGATTTCAATGTAAGATACAATTCTAGGAAAGACTTAAAATCCATTGCATGCAGCAAGAGGATATACTTTTGAAGTCTCTGTAGGAAACAAGAAGATCACTACTTACAGCAGCTTCCAAGGATCCTGCTATCCTCACTAGGACTATCCTACAGCTCCCTCTCTTATTTATACTGTTAAAGAGCATTATGAAAGCAAAGCGTCCTCTAGAAAACATTAACCAGGGCAGACAAGTGTTATTACTTTAGGAGCACTGCAGAGTAAACAGCGAAGACAATTTTGGGGAGGAGGAACCTGATTTTTGCTACATATGCATGGCCAAACCTTGCCTTTGCTTACAGCAGTCATGAGTCCTCCTGGATTTCTGCAGATCCTCCTGCTGGGAATGCAGCCCCTCAGTCTGATAAATACTTCACATGTGTCATTAACTTCTGTAAACTGCATGAATTCATACAGAAGCACTGAAATGAATAAAATCAAATGCATACATAATGCTAGCCTATGGAAAAGACAGCTGGATGCATGCTGCAGTCAGATCTCACTCGAGTATTTTGCATAGAGATATTTGCTCCCTTTATACCAGACTTTTAATAGCTTTTGTTTGGCATATTTTTTCAAACAAACCACTGTTTCTTAATTACCTGCATTGCCAGTTTCTGGGGATATCACTATACAATTAAAGCAGTAGTACTGATGTTTGTGACAGCTGAGGGTTACTTTAGGGATGGTGACATGAAGGCAGAGATGGGCACTCAGGAGCCCATGGTACTCAACACACCCCAGCCACACTAGAGTCATCAGGTACCTCGTGCAGCAGTGGATTGAAGGACAAACTGTTGCACCGTGCTCCGAGAACGTGGGCTGTCACAAGGTATGGGCACTGTCAAAATGCAGGCAGGAAAGTGTCAGGCTGGTACACCGGAACATGCTTTCACACAGAGATGGACCAGTGGTCAGTCACTTGTGTTTCACATGAACCTCCCTGGAAGCCAGACTCCTTGCCTGTCCTCCTGCAACACCCATGGAGGGGCAACCACAGGGGTTGTGGGTATAACTGAGGAACTAGAAAAATCTCATAGGTCAGTGCCAAGATGAACACCTTCCACCCAGGAGGAGCAGCACCCTGGGAGGTAGGGAATCACAGCAGAAAATGTGCTATGCTTCTAGAATTCCAGGATCATCGAGTCCAACCCTAAACCCAACACTGCCAAGTCTGGCGCTAAACCATGTCCCTCAGCACCACATCTACACATCTTTTAAATACCTCCAGGGATGGTGATTCCACCACTTCCCTGGGCGATCTGTTCCAATGCTTCTCAACCTTTTCAATGAAGAAAATTTTCATAATCTCTGATATGAACTCCCTGGTGCAACTTGAGGCCGTTTCCTCTTGTCCTATCATTTGTTACTTGGGAAAAGAGACCGACACCCACCTCACTAAAACCTCTTTTCAGGTAGTTCTAGAGAACAGTAAGGAATCCCTTTGAGCCTCCTTTTTCTCCAGGCTAAACAACCCCAGTTCTCTCTGCTGTGCCTCCTAAGACTTGTTCTCTAGACCCTTCACCCTCTTCATTGCCCTTCTTTGGACATGCTTCAGCATCTCAGTCTCCTTCTTGTAGTGAAAATGTCTTTCCTTGTAGGGTACTTTAAGAGAAGAATCTTTCAGAAAGAAAGTTATCATAGTAATGTGATAACCATTTGGAGGGATTTTTCTCTGGGCCATTTCTCAGGGCTTAGGAGCTAATGGAATTCTTTACTTTTCCTCTGTTTTCTAGCATGTATCCTTGCACATGTGAAACTACCAGTAGGTGCAGCATGGAGGTTTCCACGCACACAGGCCTGTCAGAACTGCTGCAAATCCTTTGTTTCCTGGTTTCTCCTCTTTCTCCTCTGCATGTGCCTTTCACCTGTGCAAAGGTAAGCAGAGCAGTTCAGTATGAGTTTTGATCCAGGATGCTAGAATAGGTGTTTGAATTGTTTACCAGCTGGTAAAAGAGCAGCTGGACTCACGCAGCTTGATTTTCTTTAAAATAACAAATGAAAACAACCTCTGAATTTACAGAGCCTCACCTAGAACATATGCACACTCAAGATGAATAATCCATGCACCACGAAACAAATGAGGACACGATTAAAGGGAAAAGTGCAGCTATGAGTAAAGGTACAGAGTAAAGAAAAAAACCAGTTGACTTAACATGACATCTTTTAAGAGCTGTTTAGTCCCCATTACCTGCTGATATTTTCATGGGAGTGCAAGATGGAAAATGCATGAAACAAAATCTAATCCATATCGATCTCCAACGTTATGTGCAATGTGGTACACCCAATTTCTTTGCCCGCATGTATACAGTTTCATCCAATCACATAAATTATTCAGAAATTTGAAGAGACTCTGTTTCAATATTTGATAGAGTATGTTGCATATGAACTGGCAGCAATTTTGTCCGGGCAGCGGTAGACACCTCTCTGATATTTTGAAAGACAGCTTGTTAGCAACAATGCTGTTAGGAATCCGCCCATTTGCTTCTCTTGATCTGGAACATTAGGTGGCTTTTACTTTGAAACCCAAGTTACTTTGGGGTTTTTTTAATTATTATTATTGTTATTATTGTTATTTCAAGATCTTAATAATACTATTTCATTTTCAGTAATCTGGCAACATTAACAAGAGTCATCCAGCATGAATTTCCTTGGAAACAGGCTGGCTGTAGTCCAAAAATAATTAATTGTTTAAATTAGAAGAACTGTATGGCAGAGAAACACTTTCACATTTTTAAAATATTTAACTAATTTGCCCTGAAAGCCATTTTAAAATAAATAGGTTGTGTTGTTCTAATGGTGCCCTCAGGAGTACAGAGGTGCACACGAGTCCCTCCTACAACAGCTCTGAGATTAAATGTCACCACGGAGCTGGTGCAGGCAGTATCTTTCTCTCCGCTCCCAGGCTATGTTCAATTTGTGGAGCTCTGTCTCTCACTGTGCTTCAAAGCAAAATGCACTCGTCATCACAGGCACAGTTTCGCCGTGAGCTGCTGGAACAAGTTACCCACAGCACTAGTACAGATAAAGTACAACCGCCTCAAGTGTCTGCTCCAGTTCTTCAAAGCGAAGATATGGCAGACCTTCACGTTTAAGTTTCTTCTTTCTTGATTTCAGGCTGTACACTGGTCTTGCCTACCACCAGCCCCACACAGCAGAGCTGGGCTCACTCCAAGGGGGACTGTCTCACTCAGATGTTAATTACAGCTCCAATAAGGGAATGCACACATAGCACTGTCCCCCGAGACACCATCGTGACTTTACTCTTGCTTTCGCTCTAGCATGAGTTTCTTTCCACAATGCAGCAAAGACCCTCCAGGTCCCAATGAGACTCTTGCTTTTCATCACTTCCAAAATTTGGCTTTGAGTCCGCTTCCTCCTCTTCTCAGCCTGTGGTTTTACAATTGCTTTAACCTGACCAAAGTGCAGGATACTGCTGCCAGAAGTGTCTCCAGGACAGTCGGGGGACTGGAGATCAGGACAAGCACGGGGAACCTGGGAGACCTGGGTTTATTTAGCCTGGAGGAGAGGCTGTATCCCCTGTCCTCCACTATGTAATGGGCATTAGAGAGAAAATGGAGCCAGAGGTGTACAGTGACAGGGTGTAAAGCAGGGGGTGCAAGCTGCAGCAAGGTAAATGCAAATGAGATATAAGAAAAGTAATGTTCACAGGGAGGTGAAACTCAAGGACAGGTCGCTGTGTGAGGCTGCAAAATTGCTGTCTTTGGAGGCATCCAAAATCTGGCTGAATACAGCCTTGAGCAGTGAGAGCTAGATTCCAAGCTGGTGCTGCTGTGAGCAGGTGGTGGGATTGAATGACCTCCAGAGGTGTCTTCTAATCTAAATTATTCTCCCTTTCTAAGAAAGATGACTGTGAAACTATATCTTCAGGAGTCTCTGTCTCCACTCGCACTGCAGGTTTACACCTCAACCTGCAGAGAAACCTCCTTCTGCTTCTCACCGTGGGACTGCAGAGGCTTTCCCCTGAAACACTCAGCCCTCTGGGAAGGTGTCATATCCCTTGTCCTCTGGCATGCCCCAGCAGAGCCAGCACAAGGCAAGCAGACAGCCTGTCTCCCGGGTGCCGAGACACAGGCTCTGCCAGAGCACAGCACACAATATGCACGTTGGGAACAAACAAATCTGGCGGGCCATCTGCTGCACTCCCAGCACGCCACAGCCTGCGGCAGACAGCGTGTATCCCTCCCCGATGCTGCCTGGGCTCAGGCTTGCAGCACTGCACAGGACTGCGCTTTTCTCCTCAGAGACTTCAGAAGTTTCCAGCACTAATCCTCATCTCAGTAGGGACCCATGTAGCTGCCTTGATTTCTCTAGATCTGCCTGTAATTAAGACCTGCAAATGATATGGTTTTTTAAAGCCTGCATGGGAGGGGAGAAGAAGAATGGGCAAACTTGAAACAGACAAACTTGAACAAGCTATTTCAAAATTAGAAGTAAGTTGCTGCCAAAGAAACACTTGATACTGTCATTTTCCTTCACATATCTCCATTAAGATGGTAAAGTTTCAGATGTGTCCTTAGCGGGGCGTTCAAGCGGTTGAGATTTAACTCCGTTTGCTTCCTTAGAGATGAAAGAAGCATGGCTGTGCGTGTCTCAACAGGTATGATTCTCTGCTGTCTAGCCTCAGGACAAGATAAAGCATCTCCAAAGATGAACTTGTGTGATCATGGTGGGGAGAGCTGTCTGTGATTATTGACAAAATCTAATAGCATGAAGAACAGAGTTTGGAAAATGATCAAATGCATGCTGATGCGTTTCGTACCTTTACACTTTTTTATTATCTGAGTAGACTTATGTTCTGCTTTCTTGTGCCTTGAATAAACAATCCATGAGTGGGTCTGAGAACAAATGTTGACAGTTCTCTACATTTTATATGGGCAAATTTCAATCCTTTCTGTTTGCAGTTGTTCCCTCTGGAGAAACATAGGAGAGAGGAAGATTCAGTGAACCTGTTGCTTCTGTGCTCTAAAATTATGTGGTCTGAACATACTCAATGTTCAATCTCTATTTTGATAACAAAATAAAAGTTCTTTCACCAAAGAGGTTTCTGCAGGTTGAAAATGTCTGCACCCCTCTCACCCTGTGTTGTGGGACAGACAATCCGTAAGAGATTTAAACCTTGGAAGATGCCCAGGGGATACCAACTTCTGCACATGCCCTGTGGAAACACTTTCTTCTTTCAAATCCCTCCTTAAAAAGTACATCACCTCTGCCACGATGCCTTTAATCTCTCTGAAATGTCCAGGAAATTGGTGACAATTTGCATTGTCTTCTCTCCTCTGGGAATCTCATTTTTTGTCCCTTCCACCATTTGTGGTGACTATCATGCACACCTCAGAAACAGGTGGTACAGGAAACTACACTGCAGGTCATAAAATCTGTGACTCTTACTTGGGCTCTCACATGACAGGTGCTTCGACAGGACACATTGCCAGCAAAATCCTAGTTAAGGAATGCCAGGATGAAGGTAGCCATGCTCTGCTTTTTGGCTGGAGATGGGACTTCTGGGGTCCTGCTCTACTAACACTGATTTGATGTTACTTTCTGCAGAGGCAAAACTGGAGCCCCTCTGCCTCTGCTGCCGCTTCCTGCACCTGGCCTGCACTCTGCCTCCCCCTCCTGTCATACCTTTATACCAGTGATAATGAAAATACTGAATCACCCCACATCCAGAGCACACTGCCCAGGAACCCTGATTTCTCCTTACTGCTGGGTCACCAAAACCTTTGCAAATGGTTTCCAATCTTGCATCAGTCTTGCAGTTCATATTTCTGTACCTTATGTAAGAATATGTCATGCAAGAAAATAATGACTTACTAAACCTAAATATAACCTAGCCATCGCTTAGCTAAGCTGTACTTTAGCTCGAGTTTTTCCTAATGACAAGGCTTGTTACTCAGCCATTGGAGGGAATTAGATTGGTCTGATGTGGGGTGTTTTTTGACAAAACTATTTTTTTTGTCATCCTGCTTTTTTTCTTGCTATTTATCGTTGCTTTTTAGATACTTTAATAATATTTCCAGCATTTTTCCAAGAACTGGAGCTGGGCTGGGTGGCCTATAATTCCCTAGTTCATTTTCTCTTTGGTTTAAAAAGAAAGATACTTTTTATCTTTTTCCAATGCTCTGAAAATTTATTGTTTTTTTAAAGGATGGCTTCTTTTCACTTAGAAGCACAGAGTTTCCCTCTGCCTCTTTGCAGGTTCTGGGAGGGACCTATGAAGCTCAGGAAGGCTATGGGATGCCTGTAACTGGGGTGGGAAGATCGAGAAAGCTGTCGATGGAGGGAGATGTGTGTCAGGGTGACGCCTACACACACACTTTTTCTCTCTACTCCCCCAAACTACTGCTTCAGTAGGAATTACAGATAGGGGTAAAGACAAAGTGGTGTCTGTTTATGTAGGATTCATTATAATGAATGTTGGCAGCGTTAACTCCTTCCAACTGAAGGGTTTTAATTATTAACAGAAAACCATGTGGAAATACACCTTAACAGCCACCTTCTCTTGTTGATATGAACACGCTTTATGGACCCACAGTCATGAATAAATCAAAGGTAAACAGTACGTATTACCAAGTCTAGAGTTTTCCAAAGGATCTGTGGTGTTCCCCTAGATCGAGACTGCTGCTTGTCGGCCTGGTGACAAATAAAAGGAGGCAGAGGATGATCAGCTGTACCAAAGGGGGACCCAACGCTGCTCCTGCATGTACATGAGAATCTCCTGCAGCAATCGTCATCTCTCCAATATGGTAACATTTTAGATGTGTTCCTAGTGAGACTTTCAAGCTGTTGAGAAATAACTCCATTTGCTTCCTCAAAGAAGCAAGAAGCATGACTGTGGGTGACTCAACTGGTCTGATTCTTTGCTGTCTAGCCTTAGGTTTCCAGCCTTGCAGCGTGGAGAGGTGACAGCCTTACGAACAACTTGCAGAGAAATAACGAGAAGTAATCTTCACCTTTTGAATGTGAGAGATGGGTGTATGAAGTACTTGTTGATATGAACTGTTTGTAAGAACATTGGCCCCTGAACAGACAAATCAAGGACGCTTTTCACAGAGCAAACAGGGTTGTTCTTGCACTCTTGGAAAACAACTCCCACTACTGTTGTGCAAAGATGGTGGAAAGACCACACACCATCATGAGGTCCAAGGAGACTGGCAAGTCCTGCGCATCACTGTCCCAACAGCTACATAACTTAGGTATAGCAGTTTGCTCTCATCTATATTTAAAAAAAAAACCAGAATAAAATAGATCTCATTCTGGTAGACAACTGTCTGCACTTGGTCTAATCCAAGCAACCCGTGAGATGGCTCTATGGATTGTGCGGGCTCAGCAGAGCAGGCATTGCCTTGCTGAGCTGAGCTTTGGGCTGGGGCGGGAGCTGGTGGTGACTCTCACACCAAGCAGCCATGGAGAGAGTGGTCACAGTCATGTGAGCAGAGTGGAGCAGATGAAGGTTCTTAGCTAGGAATGATGCATTATTAAATTATTTTTCATCAAGAAAGATTTGCCTGGGTCTGGGCTGATGATGTCTTGTAGGTAGACAGACCTTTCCTTAAGTATGTATGGGACATCACCTGCTGGGAACAGCACAGTTTTGCTTCCCAGGAATTCCCAACAAGCATGGGATGCCTTGATAATACTTTGGTACCATTCATTTTCCTTAGCAAGTCCATTAGCTCTGAACTTGCCACTGCTCAGAAAAATAAACCTGCAGTAAAGATTAAAGCATTTAGAAGTATTATTTAATATTAAGATATTATAGAATATGTTGTATGCATGTAGACAAAGCCTTTATTCGTGACCACTAAATGTTGCTGTTTATATTGATAAGGAGACTGGTGGCAGTATCTGGCACGAGTGGATAACTAGGGTAAGTCAGTGAAGATTTTGGCACAAGTTGAGTTTCAATTCTTTGTGTTTAAGACATGCTTAAACCAGTATCAGCTTACACATGCTACATAATCGCCCATCTACTTTAGAAATGCTGTGCAGTGAAAATTATTAGTTCCCTACCCTCAACTTCAAGCTTAAAACATGCTGTGATGATCTGTTAAAGCCACAGAAAAGTGTGTAAGTACGGATGGGAGAGAATGGGAAGAAATATAGCAAGGTCCAGTCTGAAAGAAGTGTGAATAGTTCCAGTGAAATTTAGTACAGGAAAGATTCAATATGAACATGTAATAAAACCAAAAATAACAACAATTGATGACTGAGTATTAGTATCTATTCCATTTCCCCGCAGTGCATAAGCATTTTCCCAATACCGAAGTGGTAAATATAAAAAAGAGAAATGTCTCTGAGTATGAGATGAACTGGCTGATCTATAGTATCCAACAAGGGGAAACAGCTTTTAAAAACTGTTTTTGAAAGGTGACTTAGTCTTATTACATCTTTTTTCTTTACTAGGCACAGCATTAACATAATATACAGCTCTTTTACATCCGGACAGCAAACCAGTTGGTGCTGAGGACGCACTGTCTGCACTAGACTTGTTTTAGGGGAGTTTTGCTTTGGACTGGGTGTCTCCCAGCGCTGAGCAGCCATGCTGGGAGCTCCTGGAAGGCATTACCCTGTTGAGCTTCACCTAGAGGGAAGCCAGCTCCTGCCCCAGGGCTCTGGTGTCCACAGAGCCTGTTAATTCTGCCCAAAAGGCATCCCATTTTTCTGACTGGTTTTGTTTTCTTTATTGATTAATCCTCCAATCAAGGGAAAAGTAAGCTATGGTGCATAATTCAATGCTTTATCGCCACGTAAAATAACCATGGAGAAAGGAGCAGCTGAAGGGTTACTTGTGAAATTGTTTTTTCCCTATGGCTCTGAATTTCTTCTGCCTGGTTATTTTCTGTCCCTTCTCTTCATTTGTGCTTTATCAGGTGAGGTGAAAAACCCACTGGTATTTCCCAGTGACTATAACCACAGAGGAAGGCCCATCGGCAGATCACCCTCGCCCAGGGTGTCCTTCCAGAGATAATGCACCTGTTTGGTGACCTGCAGGAAAATCCTTTCTCATCAAGTTCACCAAGGCTTTTCTCCAGTTGCCTTCTAAAAACTGAAGATAGAAGAGAACAACTTATGATTTCAATGTTTAGATATTTGTCTTAATCTCAAAAGAGAACAAAATGTCATTTTTTCGCACTTCCTCTTTAGAATGAGAATTGAAAGAAGAGTCAGGAAACATATATCTTGCTTTAGCAGTCTGTACTGAAAAAAAGTTATTTAATCTTTCCCAGAATAGGAAATTGAATTTTGATTTGCACAAACCAAGCAAGTCTTCATTTCAGTCTGGGCTGTTTGTGGCTCTCTGGGGAACCCTTAGTCCCCATCCATGTTTCAGCTAGTCTGTGGTGCATCCTGATGCCTGGAGATAACCTAGCCTCAGGAAAGGCCAAGGGAAGCAACTCTGCCCTGGCAGCAGCGTGCAAGGAGTGCAAGAGCTCATCCGGGCACCGCTGCTCACAGGATACACTGCACTTGGTCAGATGGATGCAGAAACCTGCTGCCAGCTGATACTGGAGAAAACGTATTGGTTTGATTTTCTTGAGTAAAGTCTTTGTCAGCTTATACCATAGCCATTAAAAATATGTATCTTGATGTAATTATGTTGGTTTTGCTGAAAAGAGTGATTCAACTTAAATCTTTTTTGCTTGTCCCCTGGTATTTTTATCGGCATCTGGACTACATTTGGAGATGCGTTGTTGTGTTTGGGAGGATGGCAGAAGCATGAATGCTGTTTTTCTGTTGGGGCTTCTTGATCGTGTCATGTTTTCTGCAGAATAAGAAATTCTGGGGCATTTTGAAAAAATGAAGTAGTTACAGTTTATAATGATCTTCTTTATCATATTTCAGTAATACTTTGCCATTACCTTTGCATTTTTTATATCTTCTTCCTCCTGACCAGCAGTACTATCTGGTAAATTTGTAGTTATCTGTAGAATCATAGAATCACACAATTGTTTGTGTTGGAAGGGACATTTAAAGGTCGTATAGTCCAAATCCCCTGCAGTGAGCAGGGACATCTTCAAATGGATCAAGTTGGTCGGAGCCCTGTCCAGCCTGGCCTTGTGTGCCAGTTTAGGGAAAAAACTCCAGTTTTCCTCTTTGAAAGGTTTGTTTCAAACTGATCAACTGGAATATTCCCTTCCATTTCACGTTCAGGCACATCTTGTAGGTGGTAAAAGTTTTTCGCGAGCGCTCCTGTCCCTTTAAGAGGCACGTATCACCCCCCGCCAAGCCATGATGATGATCAGCCCCCCTCCTCGCTCTCTTTTCACTCGGGGGACATCCCTTACGCTCCTCTCGGCAGGCTTGCGGCTTGTCCCCGGGAAAGGCTCCCAGGCTCGCGGTTTGGCTCCGGGGACTTTTACAGGCTGCGCCCCCTGGCTCAGACTCCAGAGGAACCTGCCTGCCTGTCGCCTGCTGCCTGTGGAGCAGAGCCGTCCCCAGGGAAACCCCGCACACCTCCTGAGACAGAACCCGCTGCTGGAGACGCCGCGCCTCGGGGCTGCTCTCTCCCTGCTGCCACCGCCGCTGCTGCTTCGCCGTTTGCTTCAACCCCCATGAGCAGGATCGTGCAGGCACTGGCTTCCTCGGGGCGCCCCGGCGTTTCGTGACAGCCGCGGGCTCTTGTTCCGCCTCTGTGGGAAACCAGGTGGCCGCCGCCGCCGCCTCTGATCACTGCCGCGGTGTTCCTTTGCTTTCGCTCCGGATCCGCGGTTAACCCTCGCCTCTCCACCCTCATCGTAAAAAAATCCTTCCTTATATCTTGACTGAACCTCCCTTCTCTCAGTGTAAACCCGTTACCCTATCACTACAGGCCTTACTTAAAGTCTGTCCCCATCTTTCTTACAAGCACCCTTTAAGTACTGAAAGGCTGCAGTAAGGTCTCCCTGGAACCTTCTCTTCTCCTGAGGCTCAACACCCCCAACTCCCTCAGCCTTTCTTCACGGGAGAGGTATTCCAGCCCTCTGATGATTTTTTTGTCCTTCCTCTGGACCTGCTCCAACACATTCATGTTTTTCTTGCACTGAGGACTCCAGAGCTGGACACAGTACTCCAGCTCACATCTCACCAGAACAGAGTAGAAGGACAAAATCACTTTCCTCGACCTGCTGGCCACATTCCTTTTGATGCAGCCCAGGATATGGTTAGTTGCAAGCATATGTTGTCAGCTAATGTCCATTTTTTTTTGTTCAACAGTACTCCCAAGTCCTTTTCTCAATCTGTTCATCTCCTAGACAATATGGATACTGGGGGTTCTCCTGTCCCAGGTGCAGGAACTTGCACCTCATGAGGTGCTTAGTTCTCCTCCTCATGGGCTTAGTTCTCCAGCTTGTCCAGGTCCCTTGGAATGGCATCTCATTCCTCAGGTTGTGATCAGCTTGGTGTCATCTGCAGATTAGCTGAGGATGCACTTGATCTCACTGTCTATATCATTGATGAAGATATTAAATAGCACTGGTCCCAGTATGGACCCCTGAGGGACATCACTTGTCACTGATCTCCATCTAGACATTGAGCAGTTATACTCTCTGGATGTGACCATCCAACCAGTTCTGAATGGCCCGTCTGTCAAATTCATAACTCTCCAATTTACAGAGAAGGATGTTTTGGGGGACCGTGTCAAAGGGCTTATGGAAGTCCAGATAGATGACATCCATAGCTCTTCCCCTGTCCACTGATGTAGTCACTCCATCACAGAAGGCCACTGGGTTGGTCAGGCAGGACTTGCCCTTGGTGAAGACACTGTCTCGAATCACCTCCCTGCCCCAAATATGCCTTAGCATAGCTTCTAGGAGGATCTGTTCCATGATCTTGCTAGGCACCGAGGTGAGGCTGACAGGTCAGTAGATTCTGAGGTCCTCCTTTCTACCTTTTTTCAAAATAAGTGCAACATTTCCCTTCTTCCAGTCACCAGGGACTTCTTCTGGCAGTCAGGACTTTTCAAATATCATGGAGAGTGGCTTGGTAACTACATCAGCCAGTTCCCTCAGGACTCTGGGATGCATCTTGTCAGGCCTCACAGACTTATGCATGTTCAGGTTCCTCAGGTGGTCACAAACCTGATCTTCTCGTACAGTGACGGGTCTTTGCTTCCCCACTCCATGTCTTGTGGTCCCTCCATTTGAGAGGTGTGAGAAGAGAAGTTGCCAGTGGAGACTGAGGCAAAAAGGTTTTTGTTACCTCAGTCTTCCCCTTGTCTTTTGTTGTTACCAGTTTGCCAGTTGTGTTCAGTGTGGGTGTGTGCTCCCTTTAACCTTCCTTCTTTGGCTGACATACCTGCAGAAGCCCTTCTTACTATTCTTTGTGTCCCTTGCCAGGTTAAGCTCCAGCCACACCTTGGCCTTCCTGACCCCTACACAACAGGGCAGTGTCCCTGTACTCTTCCCAGGATACCTGTCCCTGTTTCCACTGCCTGTGCAGTTCCTTCTTGCCCTTTAGTTTGACCAGCAGGCCTCGACAGTACATGTTGGATACTGTGTACAACTGTATGTGTAGTATGTAACGATACAATTCTAATTCTATCAGTTGTATACGGTAGAGCTCTAAAATCTCCACGGTGACCGTGTGTTATGAGTTCTCTTGGGAAGCCCCTGGTGATAATTCCCTGCTGGGTCTTGCACAAGTTTCTGACAGTGAAATACTCATGCACTCTTCAATAGCTCTTCAACCAATTTCTGAACATTTTCAAAACAGTAAAATTATGTCTTTACAAATTCTTTATAACTGTTTTCACTAAATTGCTTTTCAACAGGTGATCAGCCACTGGAACATCAGATACTCTTTCTTGGTAAAAACTTTTCAACTTCAAGCATCTTTAGGTGAATGTGAAAACTTTTAGAGCTGGGACTACAGTTAGCATTATAAATTTGACACTTCAGGTTTTCTATAGCTTTTAGGTGGGTTACTGGTATTTCTAGCATCAGTAGAGCTCAGAATCATACAACCATTGAATTTATACTTGTATGTTTGCAAATTAAGATCTTTTAGAAGTACCCTTAATGCTACTGTTGCTGCAAATGATAAAACAAAATTTGCCAAGATACCTGATTTCTTTATGCTTTCTTAAAAACATGCGCTGTAGATCCACACTTCTCAGAGAAAGTTTCTGCACTCGTGTTCACAAATGCTCGTCAATACTCACTATGTTGCAGCTAAAAACTGCATGCTCCTTCTCTCTGAAAAGCCTCAGAAGGATGTCCCTGGAGTTTATATGACATCATACTTCCTGATTGAGAGAGCTCTCAGCGTTTTTCTGGCAATGCGAAAGAGGTTCCAAGTGCTGGGTCAGACAGGGCCACAAGCTTCCCACGCTCTGCAGAAGGTTCTTTCCTCCAGACTGTCCCTGAGCTGGAGTCCTTGCTCACAGCATGTGCTCCTGAGTGGAGGGGCAGCATCACACAGTGTCCCCAGGACCTCCTTGGCAGGTGGCTGGGGACAGCTGGGTGACATCACTGTGTGAGATCCAGTAGGATTACACCTACTATTCCTGCATTGGCTTCACCAGGGATTTTCTCATGCGTTTTCTGCTTTTTATAGTTTCTGATCTGCTGCTCAGTTTTGGTGAAATGATGAAGATTGCTAGAGAAAGCACCTCCTTCATAAACATCTTTTATATCTGTAGTAGCTGCAACTGCTTATCTGTGAATATGACATTTCCCATATTTAATTTTATGAGGATATTTTAGGAATAATTTAGCATCTTAATGTGATGACACAGGCTTGTGCTTATCTCCTTTTTCCTCAGCTCTCTGGCACATTAAAGAAAAAGCCTTTCAGTGTTCAGTTCAGCATGGCAGACCTCTTACCCAATGCTAACACTGCAAAAGCAGTGGAAGTGCTGATGGGGAGAAGAAAATAATTCAGAATTTATTGATGTTTGACATAAACAGTGTGCATCACCAGGCTGGTCTGTATCTTTGTAATGATCATCCACCTACATCCATCCTACCTAAGCTACTGAGCAGAAAGAATAATAGCAGTGAAGGTTCCCATGAAGACAAAGAACATCACAGGCACACCAGAGTTTCTGAGCTCACACTTTGCTGTGGATCAGGGAGTCTGGGAGGGGGAGTGGGTTTGCTACTGACATGAAGTTGCTTTCCTGAATTTGCTCTGGTCCTGTTGTGGGGTAGAAGGAAATCACCCCTCTCTAGTAAAGGGGATGCTTTTGGCTAGCTGCCTTCCTAGACAGGAGGAAAAATGCTTCTTACATTTCTGTTCGGCTCATCCTGCCATCTGTATATTCCTCTGCCATGTTACCAGCTGCCTAAACAACACTTGACTTTTTTTCCAGCATGACTCTGAAGTTGTGACTCTAAGTTGTATGGATACAAGCTGGAATAAACCCCACACTGAGAACTCAGATTCACTTCCAATCAAAGATATTCACATACTTGAGATAAGGAAAAAAAAAAGTGCCTCCCCAAAAGCAAATGTAAAGATAGTAACACAAAATATTTGCGCCGTGGGTCTTGAGACATGTTTGTCGGTGCTACATTAACTTCTGTATTTCCTAATGCCTGAACAGACAGTTGTGCAAATTCAGCATTGATCTAGCTCTGGTTTAAGCTGACATTGATTGCATTTTGTTTGCTACTATTTACAAGATGGTCATCACAGTAAACAGACCCAGCTGGTCTTGACCATCACCACGAGTAACCTGGGCATACATCCAGCACAATCTGGACAAAGAGTCCCAGTGTGCACTGATATTAGCAGGCAAGAGTTAGCCAATGTTTTCTGGTGAAGAGGAATGGCCTGAAGTTCTCTTATTCAGTAAAAATGTGTTTTCCTGTCTACTTTCTTAACCTTGTTGTGCTTATATTGAGAAGACTTGTGCGATTTTATTCAGCCTCCTGTCTTTATACTTTCTACCTTTCTTTTTAACAGCTCAGAAGCTCCCCCAGGTGTTGGGAAATGGTGGTCATGGAGGTGACCAGAGATGGCAAGCTAAAAGGAATAGCTGGGCATTGCTACCGGTGATCTCTTTGGCCCCTTGGAGGTTTCAGTGGAAGATCTGGTGCTCAGTCGCTGTGTCTAAATTTGGCTATTTGTTGCAGTCAATTATTCCTGCTCTAGTCAATTATTTCCAATGCACAGGGAGAAGGTCAGAGCAGCAGAGCTCTTTGAGTCTGTCCTGTTCCTCATATTCCTTCTGCTGTTGGACAGTGTTATAAGCCCAGACTATCATAACTATCATAAACATTAACCAGACCAAAGACAGATAATCATTCCTTAGGAACAGCAAATAATGTGGATATTGCCTGTGCTTCTTTTTTCACAAATGCTGAGGGACTTTCCACTTAGAGAGAGGTCACCTGCACAGTGAAGAGACAAGAGCCTCTGACAGAGTGAAATCCTCCTGTCAAAACTTGTTTTCATCCAAAGGAGTTGTGTCAGGTTGCCCAGAGCAATTTGTGAAGCTTTTGCTGAGTCTACTAAATAGTTTCTCTCCCAAGCCAATTTTTAGATGAAAATTTAAAGCATTTTGTTTTGACAGTTTCTGAACTGGAAAAGTATTTTTAAAAAGCTTCTTTCAAATTTTGTCTGACTCTATAATACCTCCCCAAGCTCATCAGCTTTTCAGCCGGGGTCAGACAAAACCTGTTGACCGTCTGGAGAGCCCTTCAGCATGTTCACTGAGAAAATGAAAAGTGTTTTTCTGACAATGTTTTTACTAAAAGGGTAGATTTAAAACTTACTGTTAGCACTGCTCTGGCATACTATTTCATTCACTCGGGGGAAGATCTGCAGATGAAACCTGTGGGAATTAGGAAAGGGTGTGGAGGTCTATGAACAGGCATCAACCTGCCTCCAAGGGGAAAGGCTCCCATCCCACGCACACTCACTTCAGCAGCAGTTGAGTCCTGCTTCTGGTGACTGAAACTCCTGAATGCCATGAAAGCAGAAGGAATAGGTGACAGGAAATATGATGCTCTTAAGAAACTAATTTGAGTTTTGCTTTTTTTTCTCATTTTTTCAAGTGTGTTTGAGAAGAACAATATTGATGGGTGTGAGGAGGCAGCTAGTCCCAAGTCTGAAATGGAAATCAATCACCTCAGTCAGTCAGAAGAGGCCCTGTGTCTTCTGGATTCAGGTAGTATAAGCATTTCTAACAAGGTGAAATGTGCAGTTATTTGCTCAATAAATTCAATTAATATTCAATTAATAAGTTCAATTAATATTTGTGAAAACAGTGCTAGAGGTGGTTCTGGTCAGGATCAAGAAGGGAAATTTCCAATAAAATAGAAGTGGAAGAAAACCATCAAGAAACCACAGATATCGCATGAGACAATAAGCTGCAATGTGAAATCTGCAGGTGTCTAAATCACATCATTTATCGTCTCTTTTGACCTTAGACCTGAAACATAACACTTTGCTAAAGATCCCAGCTCCTCCCTGGTAATGACCAGCTGGTAGTATTCCTGCAGTTGGTGAGCTGTGAGTAATAGAGAGAGGGAAGGGCCAGTAGGACTGTAGTTTATGCAGTGCTGCCTTGCCCTTGTAGTAAAAGCATATTAGATCCATGGAGCCTTCTTATCTGGCAACCCAACAGCCAAAGAAAATGAAAAGTGGCCAGGCTTTTATGACGATCAGTACAGATCGCAGCATGGATATCTATTGGTGATGCTATTTAGCCATTCTACAGCATTTTCTATTTTTGCCTATGCAAAAATAGAGGGGCAGGGACTGAGCTACTGAGAGCATCTCAAAGCATGAACACCTGAGGTGGCTGCTGTGCATCCTTATTCCCAATGCTGTTCTGTGGGAGTGACCCCGGCAGGGAAGAAGCCGAATTAGCCTGCTGTCAGTCAGCAGCAGGAGGCATGTTGTTTAGGAGGAGACAGAGAGGCTTGGTCAGTAGCTGTTTGGAGGAGAGTACACTTGAAACCAATCCAAGTAGGGCACGTATAATAAACAACTACTAGAAGATTATAAAGCATTGTGACAAGAGAGAACGCAGTTCGGTTCTGTTGCAGTGCACAGGCTGCACTCGTGTTTCAATAACGGCTTTGTGCGCACACAAGATGTTGTCGCGTTGTCCGTCTCAACCGATCGCGACAACTGGTGATCCACCACAACTGGTGACCCTAACAGTTGGGGAGAGACCCCCCAAGAATTGGTGACCCCGACACTGTTCCGCCTGTCAGTCCACACAGCAGCAGGGAGGAAGATGAGGGGAAGTGATAGATAGTGGCTGGTGGATCTTTTGCACTGAAATGAAATGGTCAAATCCAATTTTAGCAGCTCAGACAGTGCAGGGAGAGGTCTTCCCGAGAAAGGTTACAAGCTCTCAGAGGTGGCAAAGCACCTCTTTCTTTTAAATGTTTCCATCTCAGTTCTCTTTCACAATTTCACCTTTTTTTATTAATCTCTGGGTAATAGATTTGATTTTCAGCCTTGGAAGTTTTCTGGGAGTTTCTAGAAATAGTGTTAGCATCATGCAGGCTCCGAGCATCATCCAGAAGCTAGTGGAGCAGTGATGCTTGGTCATCTACTGCTGTCACAGTCATTCAGTAGCTGGAGGAAACACTGAAAACTATCCATGAGGGTGATATCTTGCTGCTCCAGCCTTTGTGTAGCTGACTCCAAGTGGCCATTTTGGTCCCTGGGAGAGCATTGCAAAGACCAGGGAGAAGCTCAAAGGGAAGGGGAAAATGACCTTGTCACCTGTCTCTGCTGAGGCCTTCTTTTAAAATGTGATGCAAAGTTAGTGTTCCTGGGAGTTCCTTGGGATGAGCCAGGCTTTTACTCTAGCCTCACCTTCATTTGAGGAATGTTGCTCTCTCAGTTCGCTGTAGTGGTCAGATAGGGGCTGACATGGGGCCACAGCATGGGGCCTGATCAGCAGCGCAACCTGAAAAAGGACTGTGCTCAATTTCTTCTGGAACCATTTGCTTCTCTGGATAAGATAAACAACATCGGATATGTGAATCTGCCTGTGTATTTTCCGAATAGTCAAGTCCTTATGTTGCTCCACATTGTCATCTTCAGCATGCTTTCATCACCACTCTTCCTTATCTTCTTATTTACCCTATCCTTCCTCTTCCCTCCAGCGCCTCCTCACCTCTCAGGTACCTCTCCAGAAAAGGCCGTGAACTTCCTTCTCCACTTTGGCACCAATCCTGTTGTGCCACTCAGATCCCTTCCCTTCGACCCCACCAACAGCCAGAGGCAGGAGGTCTGCTTTGGGGTCCGTTCATACAAAGCTGCAGACTTGCTTTTGAGTTTCCTGATTCTCTCTGCAGGTTTTCTGCTTTGAGACCCCCTAGGTCTATTCCTCACTACGAGGCCTCTGCTCTGACAGAAGTACTCTCTGCTGAAGTGCGGGGAGCTATTATCTCTATACCGAAGAAATAGACACCTGAGTTACTTGCTGATGATGATAACTAGTCCTTCCTAAAAATCCTGCAGCTTTCTATAGTTTGAGCTCAGTGATATGTGTTTGCTCCATCGCTGTTTCTTTTAAAGTTTCATTCAAAAATCATTTTCACAACCATGAAAACCTCATCCGCCTTCTTAGCTGGCTAAAGAAGAACTTCATGCAGCGTAGATTGTCACTGCCAGAGTGAACTGTGTCAGTTGTGCATGAATGAATTAGTCTGTTGAATGTGTTAATCTTTGACACAGATATCTGAAGTGAGTTTAATGTCCCTACCTACTGGAATCTAACAGTATTCATAGAACTTTCAGAAGGATCCCATCATATTCATGTGAACCTTACTGCTTTTTACACTGTTTTTATATTGTTTGAACAGGCTTAAACAGTGAGCACAGTTACACATTAAACAGAGCAAATAAAATCATTACAGTAGCAGTAGAGGAAGCAGTGACAACATTGCTGTTCTGGAGGTAGATAAACACCTGATGCGTGCCAACACAAGAGAGCAAAACCAGCACTTACTGAGTGCTCCTGGGTCCCAGTGGCTCTGCTGTTTCTTGGCGTTCTAAGGTTCATGCCAGGAATGAAGGGCAATGGGATTTTCACACAGCTTCTTTTGGACAGAGATTGGTAGGCTGTAGCAAATACTTTCCTTCCCCTGCTTTCCTGAAAGCCAACAGCAGCATGGCTCCAAATCCAGACATGCCAAGTAAAGCTGTTTTCTTCATAAATCCTGGAAATCCTGACAAGTCATAGTGCCAGTTGTCTGTGACAGGTGCAGTGTTTCTTCCTGAGACATCATTTCTAAATTGCATCTCATGCTTGAAAAATGAACCTTTGGAAAAGCAACCTTTGAAGTTAAGTGTCACTTTTATTGTCTTTCCCGTGTCTGGTTGCTAGAAAGAGATACTGTTTCAGTCAGAGAATGTGAAATTATTTATCTCCCAAACAGTTACATTTCAAAGTCTAGAGAAATTTTAAGATTAATTAAAATCAAGGTTACAGTCAAAGTAGAAGCCAACCGTATTCTATGTGGTTCTGTGAATAAACTTTATGACAGACACTAAGCTGATTGCAAATTTCAAACCATGCCTATTTTAGTTTCTTTCCTGCCTGTTTGAACAACTTTTCCTAGTTTATGGTTTTAGGATTAATTAAGCCATTAGACCAAATTTAGCAACATGATGTCATGATGAGATGTCCTTTGGAAACCTTTAATTGGTGAATGGATGACTGAAGCACCCTGGGTAATGCTAGAGTTATTTAGTCTGAATGTGCCCTCTCTCCTAAAACATCCCTAAAAATTTTGATCCTTGTATCACATAGAGCTCAGCATGATGAAGAGTTCAAGCAAACAGCCCAGAGTTCTCAGAAAGTAAAGCTACGTGCAAGGTTTGCTGCAAACTCCTGTAGTCCAGTTAAGGAAGACCAACCCAGAGGAGTGGGCATGTTAACTGTTAGCCAGGAAGGTACTTACTGGTTAAGAACACGGGTCATTGTAAAGACTTTTATATCAGATATCAGTTAGAGGAGGGTAGAGTTGTTAATTACAGTGCGCTCAGGCTGGGAAACCTGGGTGTCCATGTTTATGAATAATTGCGAATTCAGCTGAATTAAAAATAGTGACCTAAATAGTGCTTGGGTTAGTGTTTTTCATCGCACAGCCTTTGTGGTTTCCAAGTCTGGCCACCACGTTAATATGCTCGTTGGTTTCATACCCTCTGGCTGCCTGTGTTAATCCATTTGGAGCCTGAGCTGGCATTGTCACTTGGAGCCACCACCCAGGCTGTTGTGGAAAAGAATATATAACAGAATGTGATATATTTGCTTCACTCAGACCCGTGACTTTGACCATCTGAAGATTTTACTGGGTATTCTTTGCTATTACTGCATTGATAATGACTTCTCTTTTGTTTTTAAGCTCTTTTGCAAACTCTCTGAACCTATCTCTGATCCACAAACCTATTTTAAGATAATCTTTCTAACCACTCCTTAGAAGACTCCCTTGAACAGAGTGCCCAAACACTGCCATTTCACCATCAAACTACTCCTTATAGTGGTGAAGAAAGTAAGTAGCGGCAATTATAGTTTTTCATACTGGAGTAGGAGTATGCAGGCTCTGATCCAGTACTAAAAGAGGGAAATGGTCATCTTGTAGTTGGGGTATGATGGCTCCTTCAACATGACCGCTCTGGGGAAAATGCCAAAGGAATGGTTCCCCTGTCGCTTCCCACCAAGCATGCACCATCTTGCACCCATCTGTGCAAGATGCTGAAGTTATCACCCGTGAGGGAATGGCAAAATTTGATGTCGCAGCCCGTGGGGAGAAGTATCTTGGGAAGAGAAAGCCTCCATCCCACATATGCCATCCAGCTCCAAACTAGGGAAGGAGCACTTCTCCCTCACAGAGTAGACCTTTAGAGGTAGAAGGGCAGTTTTCAAGGGGAGTGAGAAATATATTTCCCCCTCAGTACTGTGTGAAAAGCAAGAGTCCAGACTACACTTGTAATGTCAAGGGTAGGTTTCTAGCCTGTTCTGGCCTCAAAGTGTGTGTAAACATGGCAACTGATAAAGATTTGTACTCCAATGAATTTTTTTCCTGTTTTTATATAACATTTCATTCCAATGGGCCTTTTATGCCTATTTCATTTTCTTTTCTGTAAAATCAACAACAAGAGATTTACTGTGTCTACGGGATTTCATCACCCAGGCAGGCAGCCACTCAGTGTTCATGAGGCTCACTGTAATTTTTACTCAGTTTGGTCCTCATTTGGGCTTTAACTGACATTTTGGCATCAGGAAAACCAAACATGTTCCTGGGTCATTTTATAATAAAATTCTTTGTTTGTGAGGATTTTGAGAAAGAGTGGAAAATGAAGCTAAAAGATTAGGAAATATCCAATGAATCTCTGTTTAGATAGTTATTTAATATTTTTTGACCACAGAAATTTTATTTCTGCAATGGAATATCTGCCCTGTAACCAGATGGTCAGAGTCACCAAGCAGTACCTGTAATTACTGGTGTTTTGAAAGTTTTATTAGCTAGTAAGATTCCTGGTGAAAGGCAAATGTGAAACGAATGGAAACTGATTTTCTTTAAATCTGCCGTTTTAGGAAAGCTAGTTTTCTAACTCACTTTTTAAAGCTGTTTCTGTTGTTATGCTGAGGGCCTTGCGTGTGTTTCAGATCAGTTCCAGATCAAACTGTTTCATTTTTAGAACTGTATAGGAATGAGTAAACGCCCTATTTCCTTGGTGCAACTGGAAGTCTTCCCCTGAACCCTTACAACTTGTGGTTCAATGGCTGAGCCAGAGAGCTGTCGCACGTTTAACTTGCATCAAATTTACTTTGCTTCAGTAATAACATGTGGAATGCAAGAGATAGGAACCTAGATGGGAAAGCGACAGGCATTAAAACTTATTTAAAACACTTTGCTGCTTTTTTTTTCTGTTAGAACAGTTGATGTAATCCAACTAATTTACAATTTATGAAAGGACCTTCATAAAACTCACCTTCTCCCTACAACCCTTATGGACTACCTAACGTCATTACAGCAGCCTGCAAGATAGGAAATTAAATCGTTCAAAATTGGTCCTGTCAGGGAGAACATGCACACGTGGGCCTCAGCAAGGCTGCAGATGGGGGAGCGGAGGACATTCAGAGAACAAACATCTCAAGCTTGGTCTAATGCCTTCTGCTATTTTGGGGAGGGACATGTTTCTTCCATGTGAACTGCTTCATCAGAATCAGGTTGACAACTTTCTGCTATTAACGTTTTCAGGTCTTAAGGTGACTGTCCAGGGTTGCAGACTGTCCCTCAGAGAACAGGGTGATTTGTTCTTGAATGAGAGTTGAGCAATGAGATTCAAAGGCACAGTGCGTGCAGCAAATGTCACAGGCCCTGCAGAGGTTTGGAAAGATCGGCTGTATGTTCAAACGAGACAGAAGTGGATTTGTTTCCTTTTTCAGCCCCATATTTAAATGTTAAATCAATGCTACCTGCAGTACAGACAATCGATACGTATCTACAGCTCCCATTGACTGTCACGCAGCATGTAGGCATGCAAAATTCTGAGGTAAATGGGATGTACTTGCCTAAAGACTGAGAGATTTACAAATATAGACTAACAACCTTTATGGAAAGCATTAACAGAGCTAATGGTAGTTATGGCTTGAAAAGACTAAAAACCTGATGGTGTTGCTTTGTTACAAGCTGCCATGGCATTGCCTGTATGGCCACATCTTTAAAGAAATATAGCTGGCAAGAAAGTCCACTTGACTGTGTGTATAATAGTTATTGGCTAAGCCAGCAATTTTCCCAAGGATGCATGAGAAATACTGTGCTTGAATATTTGACCACCAAGTTGCTACGGGCATTGCTAGAAAGAACGCATGCCAAGTGTGCTCCCAGTGCCTGGTTCTCCAAGCAAGGAAGTTGAGTGCATTGGCCTTCTCCAGAGTCTTACCAGAATTCCTTTAAACCATGAGGACCTGAGATCCCCAGATGCATGCCCTTCCTTGCAAGGCAGTTTTGAAGGTGATACCTTAGTAAACTGAGAGGTACTGTAACCCTACAGAAACGGGGACTTGGAAAGATCTAGAACAGAAAAAGACTCCCACGTAACAAGCTGTTACAGAACATTATTAATACACAATTTTATGTTAGCCAAGAGCAAATCATGGTGGTGGGGGTGAGTATGATCCTTTCTGATTTGATGGCCATTTATGTTTTTTATTTCAATAGGTGCATTTCAGAGAAATTCAGACAGTTCACGGTAACTGTGAAGTACAAAATGTTATTTTTCCAATATGCTGGTTTGTCTCCTACAACATTCCCTATTGCTGCTCATAAACCTTAATTTTGCTGGATGCCAGGTCAGACTGTTTGGAAACACAAAACATAACTACTGCTCAGATAATCTTCATCTCCACTTACGTCTGACTGTAGGCAGTGCCAGGTCAGGCTCCCTGTGACTCTGGTAACAGTATGGCTGTCTCTGAGCGCTTCAGTAATGCCTGTTTTCTCAGTTAGGGCCTTCACACCAGAAGTAGCAGAGATAGATCATCAATGAAGGTGCAGAGAGACCTGTCTGTTAAAATCTATGCAAAATAGAGGTAAAACATTGTAAAGATAACGCAGTCTAGTTTCACCCCTCGTTGTGCTTACAGATCCTTTTCATGCCTGATACTCCTGTATGGCAAGGGGAGATACTACTGTTTCAGTTGACTAGGGAAGTCGTCAAGGATCAAAATCCATATCCTTGTTTTTAGGTAATTAGCCGCAGGTGCTGTGCTGAGGGAGATATGAGGCTATTTATCCCTTGATAACACAGAGGGACACTACATCAGCAGTGCCTTCCACATGCTGGCTCCAAGTTTTCTCTCCCTTAGGTCAGTATGAATTAAGTGTGAGGAGCATCAAAGATGCTGAAGTGTGGCTAAGGGTTCCTTGTCCTTTTCAGAGACATCTTTCTATTTTGCTCCCAAAAATGTGAAGGCTTTGCAGTTAGCTGGTATTATATTGGCCCAGATTTTTGTGTTTTACACTTGGTAGAATTTCAGTTTCAACCAGAGCTGATCCAGGGTATCTAGAGCTGGGCCACTGTGTACGCTTTGGATTTATGGCAGGCTTTCTGAACATCTGTAAAGTTTCCCACTTTTTTTTTTCCCATTAAATCATCATGTTCTTGTGATACTTCCCCTAGTTCCACCACAGAGTTAAATTTCCTGAGCAAATCAGCTCAACATTCCCGCTCTCTTTCAACTCTAAGCCCCTTTCCAAAACCCATATAAACGTTCAACAAAGTCTCAGAATTTAACTGCTTATTTGAGAGCTCGCTGGCCTGCTTTTAAACCATAGGGCACCAAGAGGACTTCCACTATTTTCCATAAGAAAATTTCACCATTCTGATAAGAAGGGGATAAAGAATTTTTACAAAGATATCCAATATTTACAACTAAACTAAAAGACTGGGATTGTTCCTGCTTTTCATTATCTAGAATTGGGCAGAGGGGGAGAGCAGAAATGAGGTAATACGAACCGTTTCCTATTTATTCTCATTCTTGCCTTCCCTTTAACGTGTCCCAAATAGTGCACAGTTAACTGCCTGCCTAAACCTCACCATGCCCAAAGCAGGGGAGCAATGACTGTCCAAGCTGTATTAGCAGCTGTGGATAAAGAAACTTGTAGTTTGGCAGCCCTGTGCACAGCTAAAATCCTCAGCTTGGCTCCAGCAGCAGAGGTTTGCCCCTTCGAGCACTGTTGAAACAATTGATTTTATTTTCCTGAGAGAGAAAATGAGTTAGACAGGTATAGCTGAATAAGATTTTCCATAGAGCATTTTTCAAGCATTGCTGGTTTTCTTTCTTTCACATCTGGAGATAAGGGGATGATTATAGAAAAAATATTTTGCATTAAGCAAATCTTTATGTCTGTGTGAATGGGTTGACTAAAGGTTGGTGTCCTGGGTTAGCCAAAACCTCCCTTGTT
>NW_010417930.1:2546-11176 GCF_000710305.1 Buceros rhinoceros silvestris | reverse complement strand
ACAATATTAATATAAAAATAAATAAGTAAATATTCTGAAAAACTCATGAAAAATAGTGGTTTTCATGTAAGGGAAAGCAAATAGTCTAAAAGTATGGGGGAAAACTCAAATGAATCAAGGAGAGTGTTTATTTTTCTTACCTGGGAATATTTATACTCCTTATTCAGTATTTTCATTTAAGAAATACAGTTCTCTACCTGAGACATATACAAGCAAAATTTGACACAGACAACAGCTTGCAGCTACCTGCAGTGCAAAATTCTGTATTCAAAAAAAGGAAGATAGCTTTTTTCTGTAACCACAGTGAACTGCTCTTCTACCACATCTGAAAGTGTGCTACATTTTTACCAAGAGAAGAACCTACATATAATAAGAACATTTTCATGAGAGTGAATCAGGCAGGAAATAGACTGTAGAGGATTAGCTGGAAAAAAGGAAAACAAAGTATAGAATGTTGAGGTTGCAGATGAATTGTACATGAAGAACTTTGTTAGCAATATCACTTATACCCCTTCCTCCCAACTCTGTCAGGCGGATTTTAGTGCCTAAATTTCCCTCTCAGTTTCAGTCTCCACCACCAGCTCTGCACATTTTTCTCAGATGAAAACTCTCATTAATGAGCCTAAAGTTAATGGAATAAGTACAGGCAACACTATACACTTTAAGTTAAGCATACTTGAAATAACTGTGAACAAGTTAACTCAGTATGAGAATTATTCTGCATGTATCAATGCAGTAGGTGTGAACTGAAAACAGTAACACAACCAAATATGAGGGGGTTTGTTTTTTGTTTGTTTGTTTTACCACAGTTAGTTGATCTATCTTTAACTCTAGCATCTCTATAGTACGCTGCAGATTACCATATGAACATAGCATTGAGGTCCCAGACCTAGAGGCACAGAGATTCATTTCCTTCAGGGATGTCCGAGAACAATTACAGACAAGATCGGACTATTGAGATAAGCCTATCAGTATGCACTTTCAAACCTCATTATATATAAAATTAGTCATCTACATTCATATATTAGACAAAACAATACGTGACTTTATTTTCAATATCCCATCAAGGAACTTAAATTTCTAGTGAAACACTGATGTTAAGTAATCATTTTTAGGTAACCACACAAAGATTGATGCTCATTCTCACTAAAATACTTCTTTTCCTGAATAATTTCCATGCACAAAACTGTACTCACATACATGATTATAAGGGTTTCTCAGACCATACACAGTGTTATAAGTCGACTTGCATTCAAAATTACGTCTTAAACAAACATTAATAGATTAAGAATTTTTTTACTTTTATGTATGAGGTGATAGCTGAAAAAGGAGACACCCAGGAGGTAGAGATCTGGGTATTTGCTTATCTTTCATTGTTAGAGTTATCGTACAAAAGATCAGCTCCTATTTAAAACTCTTAAACCTCCTATTGAGTTCATCAATGAAAAGCTGTATGCCCAGCAAGATCATCATTACCAAAATCTGTAGTATCTTCTTCTCATTTTCATTTGTTAGGTAGCGACATGTAAGAATGATATACTATGTCTGGTTCTAGCTAGTAGATGGCTAATAAAAGTACAATTCATAGAGGAAGAACAAAAAAGTTTGATTAAAATTACTTATATGAATTTGTTTACTATTTTCTCTTCCTAGCCATTTATTATTTGGCAAAGATTTTCATTTAGGATATAATACCTATTTACTAAAATCTATAGACTAAAGAATTTCTGGATTTTGATTCAGGTTGTTTTATATTCTACTTTTCTAAAATTCAGTAATTTCTATTTATGTGCTAATTTTAATTAACATAGAAACCTAATTTGGCAAGAACACACAAGGCTTTTTCTGAGGTCGCTTCTGTTTATCTTATATAGACCTAATGTGAAAAAAAAAATTACCTTGAACTTGAGCAGAAATGTAAAAAGCAGAATCTTTGTTTCCTAAAGCCTCTTCCTCTGTCATTTATATTTGTGTTATTTGGCAGTAATAGTCGTTGCAAAGGTTGCCATCATGAGGAAAGTGAATTTGATTCAGCTGTTGCTAATCTTGTACAAACACAAACTGCTAATTGAAAAGTTAATTATGATGATGGAGTGATGAGAAGCACATTGGGCAGGATGACATAAAACTCGTGAAACACCTATTATAAACCAGCTGGAATCTTTTGAAACTAGAAGTGTTATAGATCGTTTTTCTGTGTTAAAGCAGGGATATCAATGTTTTCCCTTGGACAGTTGGCCATTGTTTTAAATCCAGAGCTCTCAATAACAGGAGAAAGGACTTTAAGCACTCATCAGAATAGTCCAGAATAATAATATGTCTGTGTCATGTCAGGTAAGGGTTTGACACTGGACTGCCAGAGCCCAAAAAACTGTCACCGAAACAGTTTCACAAAGTCAAAAAGTGGGAAGAACTTATTAAAGAGACAGACACAATAGATTTTGAACTGCTGTTGGTAAATGCAGTCGCTGCAATAGCACTGATATACAATAGTAGTGCTAGTAAAAACCAAAACTATCAGTCACAGGTATTTTCACCGTATGGTGAAGCCATGATTCTTACTAAGAAGGCATCCCTGTCTTGGGTGGAAGGAGTACAGCCTGTTGGCTGTCCGTGCTAGGTCTCCAGTCTTTTCACCCCACAGAGAGATATTCCCCTTGTGGCTTTTTATACCCTAACTCTATTTGTCTCTGCCTCTTATGTGATGTTTATCATGATTTGGGAGGAGAGTTGAGTAACATTGTCATACATGTTTAACATGTACTGCTCTAGGCTTATTGCCATATTTTAATATTTTGCAGTTAATTAAACAAAAGCTTTTGCTCAAACATTGAGACCTTCAAAATCTGTGTCAAAGCTGCTTGCTTAGATTAGTCAAAACAGGATCACCTTATCTTCACAAAACTCCCTCGTCCAGCCATTATTTATGCCAGCTCAGGGAGTCTCCACCCCCAGAGATAACAGAGTAATCTCTTGCTCTCAAGCATCTTAACTTCTTACACACAAGTCCGACAATAGGTCAGTTCTATCAGTGTTGAATTTAATGCAAATGTTGAATAACCAGGAAAACAGAAGGCAGTACAAAGTGCTGATAAATGCAAAGAATGAGAAGTCATGAGTGCTGTTTCTGCTTCAGTCATTGAATATTTGGCAAGATACTGATTTGTATTTGAACTATGAGAAGGTCAGATGAACAAGAATTTGGATCCTTTTCTATTCAGACAGTCGTGAAAGCTCTCACTGGATTATACTGGAAGTCTGCGCCAAAGCAGGACCTAGCTGCAAATTTTCATACATGGTAATTAGTGACTCAGCCTTTTTCCCACAGCCTGCTGCTTAACCATCTAAGTAACTCTGCAGCACCATATATCAGAGAAAGAGTGGAAAAGGAGATTGCTTTTTCTTTAAATATTTTACAGACAATAAAAAAAGCTTCATAATTTAGATATTATAAATAAGCCACTGCAAATATGTATTTTATTACAGTTTAATTTTTAAAAAAAATATTTTATGAGCCCCTAACTCCCATATAATTAAGAAGTTAAAAACCCCCAACTATATAATGTAGCCATATTAGAGACTAACTCCTAGGTGTAATATCTGAACTGAAGAGTGAATACTACTTCTTGGCATATCTTTATTGAATTTTGAACCAAAAGTTCCTTGTACTGTCTCATCTGGGGAACAAAAAAAATTTAAAAACACCCCCAGACTCGTTAAATCTTTTAGCGACGTCTAATAAGTCTTTGTAGCACCAGTAAGGTTATTTAGACATACTCTGACACAAGAAGAAGCATTTTCATTTTGGTAATAATATCTATTAGTTTATCAATACTATAAATTATGGAGTCAGAGGACACACATCTGAGTGCTTTGCCAATATCTACAATTTCATTCCTTGTCTCCGTGATTTTATCTTTAAGGTTCAAAACGTGTAATTCCAAATCACCATGTGAACAACCCTGTATAGTACTCTCCATGAAATACATTTTATAAAAACTAGTGTGTATTTGCCCTCACTTCTGCTATCCACAGATTTTTGAGAGAAGGACCGAACTTTGGGTTTAGAGCTTGAGTTTTTCTAATCATCTGCTTGGCATGGCTGTCATGCATTATCCTGGTATGGAGGAGGAAACTCAGGCCAAGTAGGTCAGAATCACTGAGAATTGTGCCCCTCATCCAGCTTCCACAACCAAGCATGAAGGAAACCTCCAGGGCTTTTCCTACCTATATTCTACTCTCATACAGAAAACCTTTTTAGGAGACCAATGGCAAAACTGATCAGACCTACAGGCTATCTTCAGGAGCTAAACCAGTTTGGAGCTAGAAAGTTCGATGGACAGATTTCACTGGGAATAGTTCACAGAGTCCTTTTGAAAGAACTAATCTTAATCTAGGTGCAAAAAAAAAAAAAAAGTATCATATTTTGCTTTGATGAATTCTCTGTGAATGTTTGATGTCTGTACAGAGCTAAGAATTACATCATGGGCGTACACCTGTGAAAGAAAACAAACTTTTCAAACTTACAAATAAAAGACGATGACAATTCATTTTTCTAAGAAACTGGGGTTTTTTTAGCATATCAGATTTCATTAAATTATATGTAGTATACTAATATATTTCTAGTTAGACCTCTTGATTAAACCTTTTCTAAATATATCTTTTGTTCTGTCCTTGAAGCAGGCACAGGAGTGCCAAATTCTAATGAAATTTGATTGAACTTTGATTAAGTTAATTGCATAGGGCTTTAAAATCCTAGCTTTGAGAAAAGGCCTGGATCTATTATCTTAAGTGGTGTCGAAACCACTAAATATTTGTTCAAAGTACCTCCAAATAAAAAAGGAGAAAAGGAAAACTTCAGTCTCATTCTCTGAAAAAAAACCTATTAAATGCAGACTTTTTTACCTAGAAGCAGTCTCTAAATAAACTTAAATCTAAAACATTCATTTGATAAGAGACAGATCTGCTGAACTCTGTTCAGTGACACCATAGGAAAAACCAGAATGATTAGAAAGAAACTGGAATTTATGGCTAATCTTTCGTAATGCTCCTCTCTTTCTGTAAAAATCACTGAATTATTAATGCCGTGCTAGTAAGGTCAGTTGGGTCATCTGAACATTCTCCTTGCTACTTAATAAATCACTTAACAAATGAGTAAATTTCATCACAAGTTCATTTATTTAGCTGGCCAGAATTAACTGATATCTAGATGAGTAATAAGCTACAAGACTGAATTGCCACAACCAAAAATATATGCAAACTGAAAACAAGAACTTTCAGGTAGAAAATAAAGAAAAGAGATTTCTAAGCAGTGGCTTTCTGAACCAGTCTTTCAACATAGTAGCACCAAAAAAAAAAAAAAAGCTTGACTACTTTTAAGATGAGTATTGACCAGTCTATAAAGCAACACTGGAATATTATGCAAAGTCATCCTTGTTTTAGAGTTTTCATGTTTTTATGCAATGTATTCATAAAAATCAGAGAACTCAACATATTCCCAGGAGCTACTGAATAGACTTTAACTGTACTCTGTTAAGGTCTATTACTGAAGTGAAGAAAGTTATTCTTTAATAACTGCGTCTCTATAAGCATTCATTCTTCCCAAAATTATAAAGACATAAGCTACAGAGTGATATAAAAGATGACCCATGCTGAATTAGTATTTAAATTCTGTATTTAGCCAACTACTAGTATACTGCTATAGCACCACAGCATATTCCGAGTTAAAGCTGGGTGGTGGACGCCACATTAAATTTCCTTTGTAAAGTGTCTTCTAGAGGACAGTTATTTATTTCTTGTATGTTAACATTCTCCAGTCATGGATATATTTCATTGCAGTGACTGGAAAGTTCCCGTAATGTAGTGATTTAGCCAAGAAGGACTTTCTGTCTTTTTCAGCACCAAAGCAGGATGATAATTGCATAAGGCAATCATTACACTGGAGTTTTCAAGTTGCCCTAGTGATTTAGCCAAGAAGGACTTTCTGTCTTCTTCAGCACCAAAGCAGGACGATAATTGCATAAGGCAGTCATTACACTGGAGTTTTCAAGTTGCCTTGCCACTTCTGAAGATGCATTTGCTGTGAGCAATACAGTCGTCACAGATTATAATTTTCACTTTGCTTTTCACAGGTACGTACAATATCGTTTGCTGTGAGCAATACAGTCGTCACAGATTACAATTTTCACTTTGCTTGTCACAGGTACGTGCAATATCACTGTTCTGAGAAGGTAGTTTCTGAATATTGAATGAGAAATATTCCCCAAACATTTTTTTTTCCCATCAAGATAAAACGAAGCTGAAAGAAATCTATATCCCTGTCAACACCCAAGACTTTTTTTTTTTACAACCTGGCAGGCGTATACATTCTGTACAACAATTTGTCTGATGAATGAAGGACATAAAACAATGTATATTATGGCTTGTGATGTGATTTTCACTGTTCTTAAAATGCATTCATGAGAGGCAATTGCAATAGTATTAATGTCAAAACAAAAATAGGTGAAAATTCAATTCTAAATAAGATTATGAAATAGTATGTTATATTTTTTCTCTCATGTCCATTGTTCAGATGGAATACTTTCATTGTCTTTGCACGTTACTATGTTGTATTGTTTTATAAGCCTTAAAAAGATACAGTAAAATCATTATATATTGGTATATTTGGTGACAGTAATGGAATTTTGGGGGAGAAAGTTACTTTACAGATAAAGTGGCAATTACAGTGCATAAGGAATGAGAGATAACCAGTATTTCAGGAAAGGTTTGTATGGCAGGTGCAGCCACCCTGACAAGGACTTGACAAGGACCAAGACTTGCCCAAACACCTGATAAAGAACCGCTTTACCCCTTGGGGCTTGTACTTGGCACCTCACAGTCTAGGTACCCTTAGCCTGCCTTTGTCTTGTGTTTACCCCCAGCTGATTGGAATGACCACAGCTCAGACTCGACTGGGGTATAAATGGAGCCCTGCCAGAGAACTAGATGGAGGTGATCCTCCTTGGAGGGGCGAGTTTTGAACTGGAGACTCTTCCCCCATGGATCAGGACGCTGACCAAGGAAACTTCCCAGGAATGAGTAAACCCTCCCCTTTTGGTGGATTAATTATTTCTTCATGATATCCTTGAGTAAATCCTTGCCCCTTTTGGGTGAGTATCACCTCGATTTTGGGTACCCTGGACAGTTTGTTATGTAATTAGTCCAGAGTAGAAAAGATCACCTTCTCATGTGAAAAATTTTCCTGATGCATTTATGACGAGCAACACTAGCAAGAATCAGCTGAAGTTATACACACATTCCACCTCATTATGCTGATGTTCCATCCTCCTGTAGCATAGAAGGCACCCTGACACATCATACTTCCCAGAAAAACTCACACAATTTCAAATTGAGGTGGAACCTACAGAGTAGGTCTCTGCTGACCTATGGCCCTCCCAGGCTTAAAGTTGGGACAGGATGTAACAGCCTTTTTTGAACATATATATTATATTTTTGAATGTGCGTTGACATTCTTAAGACACCTGGAAACGGCTGTGTGAATTAGCAGAGTATTTTCTGAAGAATGCAACCTGTGTTGTAGAATAAAACTAGAATCTGGAAGGCACAGGGATGAAGTAACCTGTACAGTTGATTCTGTGCAAATGATTTATTTTTTTAAAAATCTAGGTTTTAATCATACAGAATTTTAATACTTTTTTCTGCTAATGATTTGTCCCTGTGGTTTTTATCCTTTCCTGACACTTGCTATTTTGATATAATAAAAGACTTTCAGTATATTGGTCTTTGTACACTAGGAGCTTGTACACTAGGAGCAACTGTATTTACGTTCAAGTTCTCTTGGTTTACTTAACAACAGCAAGAGCTCTCTGCAAGAAGAGGCTTTCTAGACAACTGCTGAACATGATGCTCTGTTGGAAGAAAAGCTGGAAAATAATAGGATTTGCTACATTCAATTTTTTAAGTTGTTCATTATATTCCTGTGATGATGTTGGTGATGATTTATTTTACAAAATGCAGTTAAGAAACATTCAGTTCATGTTTACATTTATGTGCAGCAGATGTATACTATCTCAACCCACAAAGACAAATCCGAGAATGCTGTAGCTGCCTTCTATTGTCAATACCAAAAGTTGCCAAGGTGAGGTCCCACATCCTGTCTGATATCCTTTAGCCAGATTACCTTTGCTAGCTATGTGTCCTGGGTTAGCCAAAACTTCCCATTTTGGAAGCTTTGTTGTAAAGTGACCAATCAGATATTCCCTGGCGTGTACATATAAAGGCAACATCAATTGGTTAAAAGTTCTGGTGGGCTTCTTTCCGTTTCCGGGTGCTGGCCCTTTAAGAAGCAGCCGGCCACCAGACCCTGTGCTCTTCTGCACTGGACAGGCGGAGGGCAACATCTCTGATGGACCTGCCTGCTTTCGGCTCTGCTCTGCTGCCTGCCTGCCTGCTTTTAGCTCTGCCTGTCTGCTTCCTCACTCGTTGCCTGCCCCTGCTGTGTTTCCCTGTCGCCGCGCCGGGGATGGCCGCTGTTTGCCGTGAGGAGCCGCGCCGCTGCCGCGAAGCCAGAAAAAACACCCCTTGCCACCGATCACAGGAGCCCTTTCTGCCTGCTGAGCCGTGTGCGCTGT
>NW_010417930.1:0-2460 GCF_000710305.1 Buceros rhinoceros silvestris | reverse complement strand
CCGCTGCCGCGAAGCCGGAAAAAACCCCCCTTGCCACCGCTCACTGGAGCCCTTTCTGCCTGCTGAGCCGTGTGCGCTGTGTGGGACCGGACTACCCGCACGTCCGAGGAGCCAAGCCTGCCTGTGACGCTTTTTGCCGCCGGGTTTGCCTTTGCTTCTGCCTCAATCCACAATGGACTGGTAACACCGTGCTGGTTTCGGGTCTCCCCACGTGGCACCGCGGTGCTTTGTCCTTGCCACTGTTCCCTTTCCCTGCGCCAAGTGGCCGTCGCCATCTTTACCCCGCCGCGGTGTTAACCCTCGCCTTTCCATTTCCTAAAACCCCCAATATCCTACTGGTTTGCCTTTGTATCATATATATATATCGGTTTTGTAGTTAAAGTTTGTTTCAGTTTTTTCCAAAAAGTATATTCGAGGTCTCACTAATTCTTTTTTTTTCTCCCTTCCCCTGTCTCTGGTGGGATAGGGAAGGTATTATGTTACTGGATCTTGGTGTTTTACCTCGGCCAAACCGGTGATGCTATGGCACCAGCAACTAATGATGCTTTGTGCTGCCCATGACTTTACCTTTCTGAAGTATTAAATATGCATCTGGGACTTGAACTTGAACACACTTTTTGTCATGGTTTAGGATTTCAGCTCCAGGGCAGAAGGAGGATTTCCACACACACCCCCACACTCCTTTCCCTTGACACTAAAGCTTTTGCCGCCTTTGTTTTGGTGTGCGTGGGGGAAGGGGGTACCTGTATTATGAAACACAGCACGTCTCCAATTCCATATCCGCCCCTGGAGCCAAGACACATGAACCAACATCCCTTCAAATAAACCTATAAAAAGCAGCAAACCATGTGGTTTTTGCTGGGCACACACTTTTCAGTTTCAGCAGAAGGATGAAAAAGAGAGGGCTGGAAGCAAACACCTCAAGCCCAGGACAGTAAAAGTTCTTCCGCATGGCAGGTAGCCTTTTCACTTCACTGATTACTGGTGGGGGTGGTAAGAAGAGCTGCCAGAAGGAAGGGACGCAGAGCAGCTGAAGCCCTGAACTCTGCATGGAGAGATAGCAGCCGCTGGTGAGGAGGAGGAAAAAAAAAGGGTTCCACCACTGAGAATGGAGGCCCTGCTGCTATGCAGTAAAGAATCCAAAATATTCCCTGGAGATCCAGTAACTCTCATGTTTTGCAGCTGGGGAGAGAGAGCCAAGTCATCCCCTGGAAACCTGGTAACTCCTAAGCTTTCCAGCCACCCAGAGAAAGACTACACATTGCAAAGGATGTTTGTCTGGAGGAGTTCAACTTGGAACTGAAATGCATGAGGTTAAAAGAACTGTGTTTCCCTCATTCCAATTTCATTCTTTACCCTCCTTCACCCCTCTGGTGTGGACTGCGTGTATGGGCTTGTGGTGACTGAGGATGTGGATGGAGTGGGAGGAAGATATTATTTATGTATTTAATACCACTGTTCTTGCCTTTCTTTCCTGTCCTACTCAAATTTAGGTAATGATTTGTGGTTTTCATTGTTTTTTGAATTAAATTAATTTTTGTTCACCCCTTTAATTCAGCCTGCTGTTTTTCTTTGCAAGTAGCCATAAGCAGACTGTGAAAGTCTTTCCATTGATTTCCCAGCTTGAACATTTTAGTTCTTTTGTTTAGCTCTCAGAGGAGATAAATCTCCCCTGAGGGCAATTTCTCACTTCTGCTGTCTTTCAGTTCTTTCAAACTAGAATGTTTTTGCACTAGCAGTGCAGAGTGAGCGGGTACTGCCTGTCTATGCTAACAGGTTGTTGCCTTAAGATATGCCACAGTTATTCAGTCCTGTTTCCCTTCATTCTCATCTTCTCAAGTGGTTAATATGCTTTCAGGCAACTTGTTCAGTAATACTTTTGATGTGCACAAGAATGTGAGAACCATTTCAGATGGGGAGTTTCATTTACCACTCTGTGTATGGAGTATACTTAAAGATAACTCTCCCAAATTCAAAGCCTATTTTATATATATAATATATATATACACATATAACCGTTTTTACTAGTCTCTTCTGCTTCTCTTTCCATGGATTTCCCAGCTTGAACATGTTAGTTCTTTTGTTTAGCTCTCAGAGGAGATAAATCTCCCCTGAGGGCAATTTCTCACTTCTGCTGTCTTTCAGTTCTTTCAAACTAGAATGTTTTTGCACTAGCAGTGCAGAGTGAGCGGGTACTGCCTGTCTATGCTAACAGGTTGTTGCCTTAAGATATGCCACAGTTATTCAGTCCTGTTTCCCTTCATTCTCATCTTCTCAAGTGGTTAATATGCTTTCAGGCAACTTGTTCAGTAATACTTTTGATGTGCACAAGAATGTGAGAACCATTTCAGATGGGGAGTTTCATTTACCACTCTGTGTATGGAGTATACTTAAAGATAACTCTCCCAAATTCAAAGCCTATTTTATATATATAATATATATATACACATATAACCGTTT
>NW_010417929.1:48060-87727 GCF_000710305.1 Buceros rhinoceros silvestris | reverse complement strand
GAGGGGAGGGGAGGGAAGGACACAGGTAGCTCTAATACATCTTGCTCGTAGGTCTCAACTGAGAATTATCACTGTCTCTGGGCTGTACTGTGGGGCTTGTAGCGTTCCAGCCATGTTTGCACAACAGGAGCCCATCTTGCACCGCTACTGACACCCGTCACCCTGAGCAGGGGCAGAAGAGCTCATGCTGCGCTGACCCAGCCATGACTCTGATCTTCCCACTTCAAAGGAGAAAGATTCCTGCAGAAGTCAGGCTGGGATTCCTAAACTGTTTTTCGCACAACAGATGAGCAGCATTTGATAAACCAGAACATATGGTATAATTAGGCCTCTAACAGCATATACTAATTACAAACACAGAATTATGCACATTTCTAATGAGGGTGCTGGAGAGGAGCACAGGGAGAGGAACTCCAGCTGGAGCCACTGTGCAGAAGAGCTGTTCCTGGAGACATGATGCTACAGGGGGAAAGACCCTGAGGAGGAGCAGGACCATTGAGCTGTTTAAAACACAATTTTACAGTGTTTAGGCATTGTTGTCTCCAGGAACAGGCAAGGGAAAGGTTAGCCAGAACATCAGGCAGCACAGACTTCATGTGCAAAAGGTGGCAGAAGGGCTTGCAGTTGAGGGCACAGGCAAAGCACCTTCAGAGAAGCCTTCATCAACAGACAGCACGGTCTGCTGAGGCTGCTGGGGGTTTGCTAGGCGCACCACAGAGCCTGTTAGCCCCTGGGAATCAAAGTTTGGGGGCTGTGAAGCACCCACACCATGCTCCAGCACAGCACAAGACAGGTGTATTCAGGACAGCTCATATCCACCAGTTCCGGTGCTGGCCACAGCATGATGACTTCTGCTGTGTCTTACAGGATGTGGTGGACAGCACTGAACATCAGCTCAAGCAGAGCCTCTCATCTGGGGTCCAGAGCGGGACAGGGACCCTCAAAACAACCCTAACATGTCAACTGTAGAACAAAAAAGGTGAGGATCAGCAAAACTGGGCCTGAACATGAAGGTTTATTCTCCAGCATCGCTATGAATAGCATTGCTCCGAGGGAGATTTATCTGCTGCCAGGAAAACCTAAAGGTCTCACAACAAACTCTCTAGGATGAGGCATCACCGAGATCCCCTGGCCACGCCTGTCCTTTGCACCGGGGCAGAGGTTACCACCAGAAGACTTTTTCCCCCAACTCTTCACCACTTTCAGACCCAGAACTAAACCTGCTATTTCAGTTTGTACTCAGCCTCACCCTCTTCCTTTGCCTTGCCCAATACTCTGCTTTCCTGAAGGACCATTTGCAACCCATCCTGAGGTCAGTGTGAATGTGTGGGTGATGTTACCTCTTGTTAGGACCCTCAGAAGTGGGTTTACCCACACAGCGTAAGGAAGGAAATGCATAAAAAAACAGAGAGAAGACAGAGATCAAAGTCAGTGGCAGTATTGCCAGATTTTACAATGACTGTGCAGTTCTGGAATATACCGGGAGATTAATAGCCTTTATGTTTTAATACAGGACACAGAAGCTGAAACTATAGTACAGGAAATCCCATATTATATGACATGCCTGGCAACCATAACGCTGTTCTAGGAAAAGCAAATTTTATGCTTGAGCATACCGCAGAATTCTTCTGTGATGCTGCGAAGTCGCTCTGAGCAGATTTTCCCTCATCCTGTGTTCCTCGATTTTGCATCCTTACCATTCCCCTCAGGTTGCCTCCATCTCTTCACTGCTAGGGCGGCAGAAGGAAGAACAGCAGGAGCAGAGGATATTAGCCCTTGCGATTAGATGCTGTGCCATAGCCGTACGCGGTAACAGGAGGAGAAGTTACAGGGAAAGTCACATTCGTCTCCTGTAGCCTAGGGACAGAGGATGCCCAGTGCAGATGGCATCTTCGGAAACCTCGGTGCCAATTTCTGCCAGGTCACTGCTGAGCAAATAAGAAGTAAGGTTTCAAGAAACACATAACTCAGCCAAATCTGGGCACGTTTTTTACAGCTAGGAAGAAAAACGCACACTTTGTGATGAAATTTCTGAAAGACCTCAGGCTGAGGTCGTTACCCCATGTGGAAAACGTCAGTGTGCTTAGGCCGTTTGACGTCAGGAGCTGAGAAATGGAGTCTTGTAAAGGAAAACCTTAAACCAAGGAGACTTTAACTTGCCTTGCTCCAAGTAATTCTATTAAAAGAGAGGCTTTACACAGTGCTTCTTACTTGTGCTTAATGTTGTGGTCAATTTTTAAGCACAATTAGACTGAATTTATAGGGAAAAAAAGCTTTTTTTATCAAGTAGTGAAATAATTTACACAAGATCCCATGTGAGGTTGATGGCAAAATCAATCACAGAGATGAGAAGAGTAATCCTGCACTTGGGAAAATACGAGGGAATTTTGCCACTGATTTCCACAGGATCACCCTTCCTATCCATGGTGACCCGTTAATAGCCCAGGTTCGTTTTGCTCATCCATGAAGGACAGCTGACTCTCACAGGAAATGCAAAGGCTTTTCAGCTGTATTCCTCGGTTTAGGACAGGTAGGGGGTAAGTAATGATTTTGTTGAACTGAAATGTCAAAGGATATTTTATTTCAGCATGTGTAATTATTCAAACTGGAACTTGGCCAGGTCACTGCAGTAACACACATCTCCCTGTTTAGTGCTGGATCTGACAACTCCAGATCAGGGGAACTAATTAAACTATTAAGGAAATATGACCCAGAATCTTAAAAATTATATTTTCCTGAGTTTCCTTTTATAAAAGGAATCCATCATGTTTTCAATACATTCAAATGTTTTTCTTACATTTTGAGGAATAATATTCCTTTTTTTAATGGAATTTGGATGAGGTTCTAAAACAAATGCCCTGTGCATAGGAAGGCTATATGGTGCGATTACTTTGGCACGGAACCAGAAGGTCTTTCTGGTTTGATCTTTAACTACCCCTGAGCCTATTTAAAAACTGTTAAACTCTATTTCTAGCTACTTAAACTCCTCTACTGGGTCAGAAGCTCTTTCTCACAATAAGAGAAAAAGTATCTAATAATACCTTGTGATGGGCAGGTAGTGAAGTACCTCTTTCTTCCACTCCTGGAGCTTGTGGGTACCTCCAAAATACTTGGCAAATGCCTGGTAACCAAATCTCGGTGTTCGCTCATGTGTTTAATATATATGCAAAGCAAAAGGTATAGTCAAGACTGCTGCAAGACGAGTATTATGAATGCACAAAACTTTCACCAAATTAAAAAAAGCAAGACATCCTCTCCAGACCACACAGACCTTTTTGATCTCTCCTGCTGCTGCCACAGAGCCAGAAACCGGAGTTCGGCGCCTGCCTGTGTGGGAAGGCGGAAGGCTCAGAACAGAGCTCTGGGAAGTGCCTGACTGAAATACCGGTTTATCTGCGATCTTCTCCCAGTGCCAGGGACGTGCCCAGGAAGAGGGGGCGGTTGGCATGAGTCTGTGCTCCAGCAACATGACTCCAGTGTAACAACAACAGCGGAAATTTGCTAGCCAGGAATCATGAGGGTGGCCTCGAGGACAGGGACGTCCTGAGCCACCTCCCATCCAAACTTACAGTCCACACAGCCCGCCAGCCAGCTTAAATCTGAGAGGGCAGCAGGATCCTACGGCCTCCATCCCCCAGGAAATCCTGCAGGCATCACCAACTACTTCTGAGGAGCAATATCAGCTCGTTAAAGAGAGGAAAGCTTAATGAAGTAAGAGCTAACTCTCACAAGTCCAAGACTCGTTAAGAAAGCTTGCAAAATACTCTATTTTCAAGCATATTAAGGTGAAATCAAATGGATTTTCTCCGTTTGAAAATCTTGATATATGTCTGAAGATCTGGTAAATGCTTTTATATGTATCGCTCAAAGAGGAACCTGAATTATTCTTTGATGTTACATGCTAGTAGCACAAGAGGTCTGGATTTGCACTATGAGAGTTAAAAAAGAGATCATAGTATTAAAAAAGAATAAATAGTAGGAGTGCAAAATCTATGGAAGCCTTTTACCTGTCTCCCTCATAGAAGTATTTCTTGATATTGCAGATTTGGAGGTTGGACTCCTCTCTCTTCTCCCATGTGAAAAGAGACAGGACGAGAGGAATTGCCTTCAAATTGCAGGAGGGGAGGTTGGATATTAGGAAAAATTTGTTTCACTGAAAGGTTTTGCAGCATTGGCACAGGCTGCCCGGGGAGGTGGTGGAGTCCCCATCCCTGGAGGGGTTTCACAGCATGTGGAGGTGCTGCTGAGGGACATGGTTTAGGGACCCTGGCAGTGCAGGGAGAACGGTTGGACTCGATGATCTTAAAGGATCTTCCAAGCAGGAGATTCTGTGATTCTGTGATACTGTGATACGTTAAAAAAAGTAATAATCCTGGTACAACATCAAGGCTCAATTAATGTGTACTCAATCTTGAAAATTACAAAATCAAGGAAAACTTTTCTCCTTTCTAGCTCCAGGTCATCTTAAAACAAAAGAAGCAGTGTTCAGAAGAAAATATTTCTGGGGAAATGGATTCTTCTTTGAGATGGATATATCTGATATTGTCAGGAAGAAAAGCCTATTGCTGCCTTGGCAGAAACTTTTCTTCACCATCTTTGCTAAAGAGCCAGATTTGAATTTTCATGGCCCAGAATACGAACCCTGTGCAGCTTGTGCTCTTCCAAGGAAATCCACTCTCTCTTCTCACTCTGCTAAGCTGACCTGCACTCTCTGCTTTCCAAAGCCCTTTGTGGGGCCATGGAGAAAACCTCCTTGACTGATTTTTCTCCTAAGCAGAAAGTTCACTCAGGAAAGGAATAACTGGCACACAATGATCAAACATTATAAAGCTGTTTTCCGTAAAAAACCCTCCATATAGAAACTGTAGGAAGATTATTGAAATAATTTATTTGAAGATGAGTCAGCTAATGTTATGGCTAAGATCAGTGGGGGAAGTAAGATCCTAAAAAAGGAAGATCACTAGAATCAAGAAGGAAATAGTATATCCTTTTTTATACATATATAATGAACAGTAAAGTTTAGTCTTAATTGCGCTTATCATGATAATGATGCAACAGATTGGGCAAATAGCATATCGTGTTTTGTGATGCTGGAGAGGCCATGCCACATGGCCTTCTATCATCCTGGTAAGGATCACAGATTTGGTCAGGTTGGAGGGGCTTCAGAGGGTCTCTAGTCCAAACTCCTGCTCACAGCAAGGTCAAGAATTAACTCAGACCAGCTGCTCTGGGCTCGGCCGGCCCTCCGTAACACTCCAAAGGTAGGATTCCTCACCTTCACGAGGCAGCCTGTTCCAGTGACTGTCCTCGCGATGTATCTTACTGCCACCCACCACCCCGGCGTTAAGTCCTGACCCGCTCCCACCTCCCCTGCAATTTAATTTCGGTTCGACAAATCTTTTCCTTGCCCTCTGTGCACCACTGTGAAGAGCTCGGCTTTGTTTCCTCGGTGACACTTCTGCAGGCACTGGGAGCTGCTGTCAGGTCCCTCCAAAGCTGCATCTCTTCCAGCCAGCTCCCCCCGCCTCTTCTCACAGAGTAAGTGCATGCTCCAGGATCCAAACAGGTTAGAACAGCATCCCGGGGCAATCCTAAATACCTTTCCTTCTTCCCCTGTATCCTCAGGATCCAGGACTACTTCTGTGTGGAACGAGTGCCTTACACACACCTCTGTGTACGCATGTAGCCTGGAGGCTTTTTACTTTCCCTAAATAAAATACTTCAAGTTACTGAATCACACCGTTCATATCAAAAATAATCACATCGCTACTTTGTGTGTCTTCCTATCTTCATAACTACTCTGATCACCGCCATGTCAGTGCTACAACAGACACAGGACCCCAAAGGATCCATGAGGATTTTCTTAATTACTTTCAGCTACAATATGCAACGTGTCTGCAGACTAACATCAATTTTAAATGTTAGGAAGATATCTCTGTGTGACACAGCTACTCTCCCTTTTCAGTCAAACTGACTCCTGCAGACCTGAAGACATGTGGTTACCAATCTTTCTCAAAATAGGAGTAAATAAATCAGTAGAAAATCTCTTGTTACTGTAACAAAAGGTCACTGGGGCATTTGCAGCATCACATTAATGCCTTTACAGCCAAACAGGACTGGCCGACATCCTTCCATTTTCACTTTGACTGGTAGCAGGACCCCTTGTTTCTACCCAGGCTAGGGACAAGGGGAGGAGTTCACTACAAAGTTAAACCTGTAACCCGGCCCAAAGGGATCAGGGGAGGAGATCGTAACGCAAATACCTTTAAGTTGTTGTAAGCCGTTATCTGATTTGCATGTTCTAGGAATTGCTGTAGAAGGAACCACCCGCACCAGTGGAGGACAAGCCTTACAGGAGTGAGTGCAAGTTCAGCAGTGACCCGACCTCAGCTGGTCTTGGTGCCCAGTAACTCCACGCAGCTCACCACCTCTCCTGTCCTGAGTCACCAGCGTAACAGATGAAGCCCAAAGTCAAGGACTGAATGAACTCCATGGACATTTTGTGATATTTGACATTTTACAGACATTCCACAGGAGTGGTCCATAGACTAAAAGAATGATATCTGCGTTTTAACGAAGGATGGGAAGGAGGGCAGTGGTTAATGAGGGACCGAAGCATGTCATAAATGGCAAGGAATAAGGGGTGGAGAATGTACTGGTTTTGGCTGGGCTGGGCTTAATGTTCTCCACAGTAGCTGGTACGGGCTGTGTTTTGGATTTGTGCTGGAAACGGTGTTGATAACTCAGGGATGTTTTAGCTGTTGCTGAGCAGTTGCTCACACAGAGCCAAGGCCTTCTCTGCTCCTCCCCCACCCCACCAGTGAGCAGGCTGGGGGTGCACGAGAGGCTGGGAGGGGACACAGCTGGGACAGCTGACCCCAGTGACCAAAGGGATATCCTGTACCACGTGACGTCATGCTCGGCACGTAAAGCTGGGGAAAGGAGAAGGAAGGGGGGAAGTTCAGAGGGATGGCACTTGTCTTCCCAGTCACCATTAGGCGTGATGGAGCTCTGCTTTCCTGGAGATGGCTGAGCACCTCCTGCCAGTGGGAAGAGCTCAATGAATTCCTTAGTTTGCTTTGCTTGTGCGTGCGGCTCTTGCTTTACCTTTAAACTCTCTTTATCTTAGCCCCCAAGTTTTCTCTTTTATTCTTCTGATTCTCTCCCCCAACCCACCAGGGGGAGGGAGCGAGCAGTTCTGTGGGGCTTCGTTGCCAGCTGGGGTTAAAACACGACAACTTGCAGTAACTACCTCTGTGTCATTTTATGCAGAAGTTCCATGCATTTCACTGTGGAAGGAATGAGTGCGACCCACCTTCTCTTTCCATATCTAACAATAATTGAACTTTTTCCATTCAACCTTCCTGGCCAGAAAAAAATCTTTCCTAATGTCCAGAAATTTCCAGCTGTATGGGAGGGTGGTATTCACAGAAATTCAGCATCAGTTTCTCAAAAACCCTGCTTAATTTGTCATAGATTATCCAAATTAACAGATAAACTAACATCTCCAATGGATTTATCTCAAAAAAAAGGGCAGCAGTGGCCACATTTCGTTGAAGGTTTTAAAAGTAGGTATCAGCAGCTTCCTCTGTGTACAGTAAGAGCCAGCTAAATCAAGACAGCTTCTCTTACTACAAAATATCTTTATTTAAAAGAATATGAAATGTCTCTTCAGGATTTTTTTTCTCCAGTCAGTTTGGCTTTTTGCAAAAGGCTGACTCCATAAAGACCAGCATTATGTCATCGTCATGTCTGGGGGCCAAGTCTGCACTGTATACAAGGTGTTTTGGACAAAGATTTTCTTCTCATCCTCACTTGAGGTAAGATCTCATTATATTTTATGAGCTGTGATTTACGAGTTTCAATTGAGTTAAGATCAATCTCAGCATATCATTTCTGATCCAGCCTAGGTACTCTGGTGTGTGCACGTCTCCTCTGACACGGGGCCAAGGTATGCAATCACTTGTTACCCATGCCATCGCCCATTGATGGATTACTCTGAACGCTGACTCCCAGGATCCTAAAAAGGCTCCTCTGTGACAGGGCACCGTGGGAGCCAGGGACTCCCTGAGGGCCAGGTGCGGTGACGGCTCCCCAGGTGGTAGGGCCTGTCAGCCAGAGCCTGTCCCACCAACCCAGCGACAAGTGGGGCAGATGGGGGGCAGTCCAGCGGACTGACATGGGGTACTGGGCTGTAGGCAGGTGGGGAAAACTCTGGGGGGGGGCAGGAAGGACCATTAGAGGCAACAGTGCCCTCTGGGACCTAACGCTGTGGTACCATCAGTTCAGCCACTTCATTTTTTCCTTTTAATGAACATCTCTCAGGAGCACAGGAATTATGGACGTCCCACTGCGCTGCCCAAAGCTGCACTGTAACTGGTAAGAGGTCATGGTGTCCGACTCCGGGGCTGCCCACACCTCTCGGTTAGCTGATGCTGATTTCTCGAATTTTACCTACCCTGCTTTTTGGCTGCTTTTGCTCCTGAACTACATCTCCCATGGCTGGCACAGGACTTCCTCTCTCGACTCCTAAAAGAAAAGCCCCTTGCATAGATCTGGCTTGGGCATTTCCTTCCCCTTGTCATACCTGTAAGGATATATGATTTGTCTCTTTCCTACCCTCTGCACAATCCCCAGAAGGAACTCAGCTCTTGGAGAAGGACATTGGTGGTCACCTCAGCTGCTCCCCACAGGTGTACCAGAAGCACAACGCGGGTGCCAGAAACACCATCGTTAGGCTGGACTTGTCTGCAATTTGTTCGGTACGGGATATGTGCAGGGAGAAAAATGGAATTGTAAATACAGCAGGGCTGACCCTCCAGAGAACTGGTCTGCAAAATCCCTCCTGCACCAAAGGTACCTCTGCCATGGTGTCTCCCACCCTTGCTCTGCAGGAAACGTGGCAGGAGACTCTTCAATGGTGTCGTCCAGCTGCTTCTGTTTCCACCAACACACAGACCTACTCGAGAAATGTCCGTGTACTTTGACATACCAGTGTCCATTCCTTCCTTGTTTAACCGCTCCCAAATGATACTCTTTCCTTTTCTGTACTACACCGAGGAGCAGCCCTAAAGGCTGAGTCCTACTCCCCGTGTTGCTGCACCGCAGCCCGCAGTAGCTATCTACCTGGATCCAGATGGTAGCTTTCACCCAGGCAGTTATCTCGTGATTTAAAGCAAACACAAGAGAGGTAGAGAGGAAGAATTTCCAATCTAGCTTCTCAGCCAGAAGGCAAGTTAAAAGACTAATTGGTACACCAAGAAAATTATCCTTCCGCAAGCCAGAGTTGCCCTGTACTCAACAATTGGGCTCCCTTAAAAGGTACTAAAAGTGCAAATAGAACTAAATTAATATATAGCAGAATGGCAGGAAGTAAAAGTCTCAACAATACTTAACTCCACTATCCATAATGACTAGATACGCGCTTCTGAGTGACCGTCGGATACAATGATTAGTCACTGGAGAAAATGTGAAAGCATAACATCAAAACAAAGGAAGCAGAACAGAATATTCTTCAATACGGAAGAATGCTGTAAAAAAGCCTCAGAACATCAGAAGAAAAGAATACTGGGCCTGCTCTTCACATCCAGTGATGTGAAGCAGGAATATGTCTTTCAGGACAGTAATAACTGTTAACAGGCTGATACACACAGGTCTTGAGTTAATATAGTGCGAAGAGGTCGCCTGCCGGCATTAGAAACATCAGATGACAGGATTGCCAAGCGCCGGTGTTGTGCGAGCTAGAGATGGGCAGGAAGAGCGCAGGGTTTAAACTGTACAAAACTGCAGTGTTCCCATTAAACTTTTGACAAGAAGTGGTAATTTGGGTCTGACAGTTGAGTGTTACATACTCAAAACCACAAACAGCTTTCTCTGTGTCCCAGTTTAACCAAATCTGTCGTTCCAGGGGATTTTGATATGTATGACTTTGTCTTTTGGGTTTATTTTTATGCAATCTGTAGCAATCTATATGCAATAGTTCTGACCAACTTTTCAAATTAAAAAGATCTCTGGTCTCCATGTACGCGCACTCCAGAATTCCACTACAATACTCCCACGGAGGGTCGGGTTCCCACAGTGGATCCCCACTGAAGTTCAAGTCAGTCAGTTCTCAATCCGAAATCTTCCCCACCAACCAGGTGCAGAGAAGCACCAGATCTTGCAGAATTTCAGGGCCCAGGTTTGAATGTTACTCCATGGGAAGCTCCCTTCTTCTTGCTTCCACAAAACTTACCTTCCTCTCAGCATCACTGGGGTAAGATCTTGCAGCAGTCGAGAGAAGAGTGGCACGGCGTAGGTCGGTATTCTGATAACACTGTCCCTGATCCTGCTGCTGTCCCACACCCTGCTTTCATGGAATAAACTATCTGAGCAGGAAGACTATAAGGTCACCTAGTCATCTTACATTGCTGGTCTTCAACCAGTTCTCTCTCTGTTGAGTTTAGCATCATGACTAATGTTAATCTTTCAGAAAAGCAGCTGATTTCAAACCCACTTCATCTGATTTTTTTCAGTCTCCAGCTGAGGGTTCTTGTCTTCTCTCCATCAAAAACCAGGCAGTATTTTCCCGCTTTGAGGGTACTAACACACTGACATTGGGGTATCTCACAACATCTATTTTGGCTTCCAGGGCCTCACCAGCAGCCGCTTCACCCTGTCACTCTTTGCTCCTGCCTCTGCAGTCTCACCTTTTTGAATGTAGGCACATCAAGTTGGTAGACCTACAAAATTAGCAGTAGCTAATTCGCTAAGGTGCAGAAAATCATCTTCTCTTTCCTACTCAATCATCACTCCACTAGTCACATAGGGGAAACTCACACTATGCCATGCTAGAGCTCGTTTTCAGCTACTTCATAGGTCTGGCCCAGAAACCTTCACCAGGGTGGCCACTTGCCAGGGTATAGTCTTCTTCCTGCAGGTAGCACCGCTTCTCTTTATTCCCCTGCTCCCAACCATACCAAAAACCTTTTCTGACTGAACTTACTAGCAGACTCAATGCACTCCTGGTGTCTGCAAACTCCGGTAATTAAGAATCCCATCTCTTCATGTCATTTGTAAAATTTAGCACAATGTCAGTGTCCTGACGAATGTCCATTGTGTTACCGAAAGGTAAAAATTTCAGTGCAACAAGCTGACCGTTGTCATCATTTCGTGGACTGATATCCTGCATAACAACACAAGCCATGAAATCTCACCCAAACCTCACACAAATTCCTTCTTAGAAACATAATCCCAGTTTAAAGCTTTCATTGATGGAGCATCTACCACCTCCTTTGTTGAGTTCTTCCAATATTTTCTTAAGATCATGCTGTTTGGCGCATATTTTGTTAGATTCACGCTAAAAATGTGTCCGACCAATATTTTGATTTAGTCTATCTTCATCTCTGAGCCAACTGGCGTTACCATTCTGTGTTCATTGTGCACCCTCATATTTCAGTTCAGAATACGGTGTAACTCACCGCCGTGGTGATCATATTCAGGACCAAAAGTGAACACAAAATAGAGAGAGACGATATTGTGCCCTGTAATAAGTCTGTTGCTAATAGAAACATTGCTGAAGAAAAAATAATTTTCATATATGTTCATAGCATTATATAAAAGCATAAGGCATACAAAAGCCAATTTTTTTGTCTCACATTTATACCAAAGCTCTGTAGCTCGATTTGCAGGAAACAGGATGTTTCATTTTAACAGTAAGTTAAAAAATATTTCCTTTTTTCTTTTTTTTTTTTTAAGCTGTAAATAATACTGATTGCTTTGTAGGGTATTTCTAAATGAAAAAAAAAAGTCTGAGATTTGAAGATATAAGTACATGCTTCTTAACTCAGTGTCAAGCCAAGGGAGCTGTCAATATACTGTGGAAATATTCCTGCACAACAGAAGTAAATGGAAGCTTTGACTTTGATTTACATACATGCAGGATCAGACTCTTTGTGTAAAATTAAGGCAGCGGTTGCTATCTTAGATCAACCAGGAAAAGAAATATCTTAAATTAGAGGCTGGAAACCTAACCATTCTGGCACTTTGACATCAATGCATGCACTAGAAAGAAATGTTATACCAGCTTTTTGAAAAAAGCTGTCGACTAAAGACCTGGAGCAAAATGCCTTAATTTAAATTCATTATTTAAGCACATTCTTAGTTTGAAACACGGGCCAGAATCTCTGTAGGCTCTGATTGAATTTAACTTTAGGGATCACTTAAAACCCATTTTGGAATAAAGTTCTGCCTCAAAAGAAAAATTTTAGAGTCTTCGTTCCAAAAATAGATAGAGAGTTGCCCTGCCTTGACCATGACAATCTAAAAGATAAGGAGAGATTTCAAATTATTGCTCCTAAAGATAGAAATGTTTAGTTAAACCACAGGCTACAATAAATATGGACTGAAACATGTTACAGACATCATAAAAAGAGAGCTTGCGAAGATTTCACAGACATGCCCCCCACAGACTCGAAGTAATCTTCTTCTCTGGCTCTACTTATCTTGGAGTCTCCCCGCGTACACAAACACACCCACCTCCCAGTGAGATTCTTGGAGAGCCAGTAGATGGACTATTTCTAGGCTTTGGTTTCTTGCTGCGTTGCTGACAAGGAGGAGCTATTTACAGAAGGAAGTTTTGCCCCCTTGAAGAGGGAGCTGCAGGGCTGAATGTATGTGCAACACGAGGAAACGCTGCTAAGCTGTGGACAACAAGCTCAGGGGGCCAGGCTAGAGGGTGAGTGTGCAGAGCCCGCGGGACTTTTGCATTCAAGCCTGAGGGGTGGAGATAACAGAAGGAACTGCCTTGAGATGCAGTAACAAGGAGCGGAGGTTTGGAGACATGGTGTATAAGAGAAGAGAAAGGCACTGGGTCTGATTTTACTGTCCCAATCCTCCCAAAACTGCATGTCTTCTGGCAAAACAGATGTATTATGTCTCAGGACATACCTGGGTTCTGAGGCACTCACTCACATGGATGCATCTATTTTTTGCATCACTCCGGCCATGAAACAAGGCATTAAAAAGCGGATTAAATAATGTGATTTGAAGTTTACTGACTCCACCTGAAGATCACTTTTAGACTGCCAATCTGTGAGGAAATAGGGTTGACTTGCCAGAAATCTTAGAAATATTCTAGTCAACCAATTTCAGATCACTTAAATATAGCTGTATGTCACTAGTAACCTTCTGTGCAGTCTGTCACCTGTTCTATTCTTAGAGAAGGTATTAGATACAGATCCTTCATCTCTTACAAAGCTTTCCATTTAAAGAAGAAAGAACCTCATATTAGAATCAGTTATAATTCAATGCTCCTGCATTTCCTCTGCAGCATTTCAGATGGCTTCATAGTGGAAGGATACTTTGATCTTGGGATTGGATATGACCATCATTTCAGGGAAATAAAGAAAGAAAAATTGGCATTGGAAATTGATGAGTCATCTCTATGATCTTTAGAGCTGTGCTTTGCACTGGGGTAATAAATCATGAGCAAATAATTTGACTGAAATGAAATACGTATGTGTTGGATAATATTTTCAGTAATCCATTAAAGCAGTAATTTTTATTTGGATTTTTTTTAGCCAGTTGTATTGATACCGAGTATTTGTATGGTGCATCTTTCAGTTAGCAGGTCATGTATTTCATTTTAAAACAACACAAAGATCTGTCTCACTTTCCTCTTTAGAAGCACAATGCATTTTCCCCCCTTGTCTTGCATTTCTAGATACTGGACTTCCACCAATATGATCAAACCGATCCTGTATGTGTGAATTGCTCTGAAGATTTGCATCATCCCCTTGTTTCAGGCTTTTCTCAATGAAAGCGTGTGCAACCCGCTCTCCAGACACCGTGTCTCTATCACGTGCTGGTCTCACACAGGCTCTTACACCACCTTGCACTTCTACAGCATCTGTTCATTTCGTAATGCTACGCTCGTCAAAACAAATTAATACCCTTGTTAATGATTTGTCCTCTTTGTCTTCCCAGGAAGAAATTTTCTGGTGGGAGAAGTTTGATTCATGATGCTCTGCTTGGTTTTCTGTTTTCTAAGATGGGTGTTATTTTGGGTGAGATTCATGTCATCTAAACTCAGCCTTACAACATAGGTGTCTACATCAGGGACAGTAAACCAAGGTTGCTTTAGTGGGCTGTGAAAAAACCATGCTGTTTGGAGACACGAATCAGCCTATCTGTTTTAAATACCTACACGTGAATTTTACCTGAAGATTTCACTGACCGTTCTCTCCATTGATTGGAAGTGTGACCAGTTTAGTAGCAGACACTTACAGATAGCCGCACTGGCTAAGAGTCCACCCTCCGATGTACATGAAGAAGACGAGGTTAGAAAACACACCCCAAGCAGAAATAAGGATGCGATTTGCCATAGTCCCCAGTACTGAAGATGATCCTTTTGACAGCATCCATCAGGCTCCTGAGAAACACGCTTTTCTCTCCTGCCTAGAAAAATTTTTGTGGTATGGATTCATTTCTCATTGTGCCACAGGGATGAGGTTTTTGATTCTAGTCTTTACCCTAAGCCAGCTGATTTTTGGATGAGCTGGACTAAGCCCGCTGAGCCTCTTGAAGGCACAGCCAAGGCCCTCAGCCTAACCTGTGGTACTGTAGAAATCAAACGTACAGGGCAGAAAAGGGATCCGTGTGCTCCCAGAGAGCATCATGCTGAGGAAGAAACACGCTCCTGTTCCAGGCTTTCCTGTGGGCTGATGAATTTGTAAGAACAAGGAGCATCTATTTGTAGCTAACATTGCTCACTTGTAAGCGTAAGTATTGATTCTCTGTAATTAGTAGTTTGTATTATTAGTAGTTATCCCAGTTTGATCTATGGGGAATTAGTGCATCATTTTGCTGGTCCTAATTAGTGCTTTTTCTACTTCTACTGTAGATTGACAGAAATAATTTGTAGAGACGGCAAGTCCAAAACCTTCCCTCCCCTTCTGCTGCTGAACTGCTTGGGGAGGGATTGCCATTCTATCAGCTTGTTGCCAGCATCAAGAAAGTCCCCCAACATGCAAGAGTCACTCTGAATATTTGATCTATTTAAGTAGAAAAATTAGTGGAGGGGAGATAAGGGGAAGCATGGTAACAAAATTTGACAGTATTTAACGGGCTGTGGTAGCTCCTCTAAAATGTGGATAGAAGAACGTTCTTTCCTGTCTGTTGGAGAGGAGTCAAACAGCGGTAAACGCTGCACTTTATATAACTGCCGTTCAGCAATCTCCAGAAAACACTTGTTTGTTTCTAAATAAGGTAACACATTAGGTGACACATGCATCTTTGGAAAATGCTTCTGACATGAAAAGTACAGAGCAGCAATTTAACAGGCTTGAATTAATGCTTTCAGAGCCAGGACAATTTTCCGATCTCTTGCTCTGGACAGAAGGGGAAAAAAAGATGGATTTGTTGATATTCAGTAACCAATGGTCCATACAAAGAGGACCATGTCTCAAGGTTACTCAGCAGCCAGTGTAAGCTGTACCCAAAAGCAAAGATGACCTGTTACCTTTACAGCCATTCAAAAAACCTGAGAAGTAGCCCCAAAATTCTCCGCACCCTGCAGAGGATTGTACTCTTCGTCATTTTTAGCTTGTGCTACAAACAAGTGTGTGACGCAGGCTGGCCTCAGCTGGAAATTTCGTGAGAACCAGCTTGTTTCCTCTTGAAGATATCACTGTATGGTCAGAAAAATAGAAGGTATTGTCTTTTCCCATGGTGTTTTGGCACTCCTGCTTGCAGTCTCAGCTGCAAGTCACAAGTGGACAAGCCAATGGAAATGGAAATCCAAGAACAAAAACCGTGCAGACAGTTATAGAAACTTTCTCAAGCCTCAAGAAAGAATTTGGTTAAACTGGAACCATTGGTTTTGTATCTTTTTTTATCTTGTCTGTTCCCTGCTCTTTGCTAGTTATATCTTTGCACGAAACGGACCCATGGCTCTGGCTGGAAAGACCTTTTGCTGATGTTTCTTGCCAAACCAAACTGCTCTGCTAAGGCTGACAGGCTTTATGGAAAACTGACCTTGTTGGCACGTGGTAGGGGGAGCAGGTCTAAGATTGGAGGAAAGGAGAAAGAAAGAGAGCAGACAGAAATTTGATCTTTTTGATCTAAAAATGTATTCTTCCATTCAAACACATTCTGACAAAATCCTCAGGCGGTTTAGTTTTTCATTCCAATATAGGAAAAAAATCAATTCTGCAACCCTCAAAGTTATCATGAAGTGGAGCCACTGTTCTCTAGCCAGCTCTAAAAGCATCATTAATGGCCTTGGGTTTGGTCTCGCTGCACAGGTGCTAAGTTGGCAGGACTCCACTGTCATTAGCGCGTTACCTTGGGCTAACACTTGGCTGAAAGGAGATTAAGGCCCACTGCCCTTAGACTTTCTCCAGCACACTGCACGTGTTAGCGCCTCTCACTTGTTTGCGAAGCAGAAGCTGAATATACACTATTGTGTCACTAGCACGTCACCTCCAAACCTGTGCCTAGAGCTGAGGTGTATACGGCAGCTGTTCCCTGAAGGAAAGTGTAAAATTCCCCATTTAGATAGAGGAGAGAAGCAGGGGGTCGTGAATGCTTCCAAAGGTTAAACGTTTCTCTCTCTGCCTGGAAATTTTGCAGACTCTTTCAATTGACCCATGAGAGAACTCAGGCAGTAAACTTCAGTGCAACTGGTTCACTGGGTGCCTAAATCTAAATCAGAGTCCGTTCTTGCTTAGCGTGAACCACATCTGCTGTGAATGTGAGGGCAGGAGCATCTTTGCAAAATATGTCCATTATTAACACTACCATTAAAATCGTCACTGAAGCAAACAGTGTAAAAGCGGTGTGAAAGGATACAATTCCAAAGGCTGCTTCACCACAGAAGATCGTTTAAGCATTGGGCCTGTTTCAAAGCTTCTGTAACTCGTGATGTTATGCCACTGTCCCTGCCTCTGCCTAGGGAGGATGTATGTCATGAGTAAGAAGAAACCAAGTTTAGCGTAACGCTAAAAAGTCTCTGCAGTTTGCAAAGAGATATCCTTGATACTGGTTAATGAACATGGTTTTATCGTCACATTATGGACACAAAAAGAATATCTCTAAAGCCAGAGGAACAGCAATTCCGTGTTCTTTGTGTTTTGTCTGATACAAGGAAACCCCAATCTCAGAAGCACCAGCAGACCAAATAATCAATAGCCCTCTCCTAAAGAACATTGTTTGTTTCTTGGCAGTCAGAAACCTTCCAGGATTATTTACACAGTAAAAAAATCAGACTGCTAGAAAAGGGATATTTTCATATTGAAAAATAAGAAAAAACCTTTTATTTCATGTTTGCCTGTAAGCCAAGTCCACCTGGTGCACAGTAGCTGCATGTTTCTTTTTGTCTTCCAGGATCCTGGATGTGGAGTAGTGACCACAAGTGCATCATCTGATTGACCTGAGCTGTGCTGCCTGTAAGAGATAGTCTGCATCCATCAATAACGTTTATTCCTCCATCACTGTCTTTGTCATTCATCATAAATCATGAAAGTTTTTCTCTCTTCCCAATATCATACAACTTCATCCAACCTCTTCTATCAGAACCATCTTAACCTGGAAGTAAAGAAAAGATAGACGTAGCTGGCATAATCTTTGAATATTCCTTTACCAATTTTCTTGGATTTTTCCCACCATCTTGGTTTTGCTCTTGGTTTTGTATTTAACCTGGCATGAACGCTTCCAAAGAAAGCTGGCTTTACAAGGTGAAGTGTAATCCACTGTCCGGCTGTCTCACACAAGCACCAGACACATGGTAAATATGGCATGTTGGAATGTACTGCATTATTAAGACAAGCAGTAATATTACCTAAGTCCTTGCTCCTTAATACCGTCTCCGTTAAGTCAGAGCCCTACTGGAAAATGAAGCTATTATAAACATTTACAGAAAGGGGATAAATTAAATTTCCATCAGCAGTCTTCACTTCTGTGGTTTGTGAGTGCGTTTGACTTTATTTGGTGTGTAAATACATAGTTTGGTTTTTTCTTGACAATAACCTGTCCAGCTGCACAACCCTTGCCATTCTTATACACATGCAGGGCTCCTCAGCAGCCTGAGACCGCAGCTCCAGCACCCCTTTGAGCCCCCATGCTGCGCTGACAACAGCATCTTTAAGAAGCTGTTCCCTTCTGCGGCAGGTGGAGGGTTTACTTGCCAGGCCGGGCAGTTAGGTCCTGCTCCCTGAATCATCTGCACAAAGACCGGGCAAATTGTGCCGTGGTTCCAGCCAGCCACTCTGCCTCGTACAGACTGTGCCTGCAGTACTCCCTCTGCTTCCCCCACACACCCACAGCGGCGTGCCACTTCTCTTCCCGAGGATGCTTCGCTACACAACCACAGCAGTACCAGACAGCAGGACTCCTGGGCCAGGCTTTTTGTCTCCTGCTCTCTGCTTTTGATATTCTTATTGCTACTGAAAACAGGAGCGTGTAAATACATGAGACCACACACCTGTCAAGGGTGTGTGAAAAGTAATTTTGCTACTCAATATTATGCTGGGAAGACATTTCAAGTGTGGTCCTACCAGATTCTGTAATGTTTAGTCTATCTGATATTTGTGTTAATGATTTGGATAATGGAAAAGAGAGAAAATGTGTAGAACTTGCAGACGATGGAGGGAGCTGAAAGCTTTTAAGAGGTTAGGATAAGAATTCAAAATGACCTTGATAAATTGCAGTCATTGTCTAAAATTAACCAAAAGAAATTCAGTGAGGTCAAACACAATGCCCTATACTTAGGAAGGAGAAGTAAAATGCTATTAGAACTAGGAGTAAAGGAGCAGGCAACAACACCAGGAGCAAGGTCACAGCACAGGACAAATCGAATGCGCATTTATAACAAAAAAGCCTAATTTCATCCTGGGTCATACGGGAAGGAATGTTGTATGTGGAGCAGGAGGGGTAAATATTCTGCATTACTGCTATTGTGTCCAGTTTAGGGCACTACACAGCAAAAATAAAGATGTGGATACACTGGAATGCAGCCAGAAGGGGAGTAACAAGAATGATAAGAGGTTTAGAAAACTGGAACTATGAAGGAATGGGGTTTGTTTAGTCTGGAGAAGAGAAGACTGAGCAGGGACGTGATAACAGTCTTCCAATACATAAAAGGTTATTCTGAAGAGGACAGTGATCAGTTGTTCTTTATGTCCCCTCGCTGTGGCACAAGAAGAATTTAGCTTAATTTACAGCAAGGAAGGTTTTAGCCAGATACCAGGAAAACCTCTTTCACTCTAACAAGAGTTAAGCACTAAGACAGGCTGCTTTAGGAGGCTGCAGAAGAGAAGTAGAAGGTTTTAACTGAAGGTTAGGCAAACATCTGTGACCTTGTGATTCGCAGGGGCTCCAAACCACGTCAAATTTTCTCAGGACAGCATAAGGCACACCTCTGGCAGCGGTGCCTGTTTCCTGACAAAGCCCTGGTCTCTGGAGCAAAGCAGGCAAGCGCTAGCAACTGTCAGTGAAACCCAGAATGTTTTCGTGCAAACAGATTTCACGTGAGCTTTTTCCCTTAGACTGGTCCATGAAGCAGCTGAAACTTTACTCAGCCACAGGTTCCATCCTGGGAATAAATAGTTAAATAATAGTCCAAATAGTTGATCTGGCAAATCACATGCACCCAAAAGCAGGATCTTAAAATACAGAAGGTTAAGCAACTTTAATTACAGGTGATGTCACCAAGCTCTATACGCATTTTTTATTACAGTATCATCAACCCAAAGATCTGGCCAAGGTCACCAGCCTGAGAACTCAGTGAAGGACTGAGAATAAAGAGGTTAAAATAGGTTCATGTGTTAATAACGGTCAATAAACTCACAACAATTCTTTATCTTTAAAATCTTGGTGGACTACTCTGTCTCTTGAGATGGTCAGACCTTATCCTTCTTCTGGAAACGGGCTTAGTTCAAAGCTTAGTTCAAAGATCTTATTTTTATTATTTTTCCTATGTGCTTTCCTTTGCTTCTTCATCCTGCTGGATCAAGGTGAAGCTTGAAATATTTTCTTTATAAATTTAGAAGCTAGAAATACCTTTTTGAAATTAAAAAAAAAAAAAGAAAAGAAAAAGAGAAAAAGAAAGAAAGCCGAGACCTTCACGTGAGCACCCGCCCTGAGGAGTCAGGACCTCAAGTGAAATACTGTGAGACTCATAATAATAGCGTGAGTGTTGGCAATTCTGCTCAAGGGTGTAATTTCTATTCCTTCTAACCCCTTTTTTACTAGCAAAGTTATCACACTGTAAGAAGACAAGACCCCTAGTATTAGGAGTGATCCAGCATTTTTCCAGTGCAAAGCAAACTTCGCAGTAGTTTAACTATTTTTTCAATGCAAAACCTGTGACAATGTCTCTGGCAGACGTAGGGTCACAGCTGAAATTCCATTCCCAAGCTCAAGGATGGTTGCAGTCATGGAAAAGTTTACACAGGATCTTTCTGAAGATATTGGGGGGCTGGAATTAGTGGAAATGTATCTCTGTACGCTAGAGAAAGGAAGAAGGTGCAATTGTTTTACACGCTAAATTAAAAAGGGTGAAATAAGATGAGGGAGTAGTAGAAAAATGTTGATTAAAGAGTAGAAAGAGTCTGAATACATGGAATATGCTTCATTTTGTATGCTTGAACTCTGGCTGTGAGAAGCCAGATAGAGCTGGAGGCTTGTTAGAGCTTGTACCACGGCAAGACGGTAACCACGAGCAAGCGGACGTTCTAGCCCTGCCACAGCCGGTGCACCCCTGAGCTCAGAGCTGGGCACGGCAGCAAGCCCTCTGGGGGCTCCAGCCTGTGCTGGCCTCTGCAGGGTCTCCATCAGCCCCTCACAACGCTGTGGCCTGAAGCTGGGCTGCTTTGCAAGGGAAGTGTTTGCAGAAAAATCTGTCCTTTTCTTCTGACATATATTTTGCCCAACAAAAAGGAGCGTGGTGCCAGGCAGCGTACGCTGCATTTCACCGTGACTTCTGTTCAGACATCGTGCCAAAGTTCAGATCTGAGCATGGAGAGGTGGTTTCTCCGCCAGGCTGCTCCCTTCCCCTCGTGATATGCTTTTGTTATTAAGTCATCTCCTGAATGAATGTGTGAAATCAACTGAAGTTTTTTTTCTTGTCACATTTGCTAAATATCCTTTGAAGACTTAGAGCATTCGATTTCACTTAAAATTATGATCAGCGTGCTCAGAGCTTCGATCCGCCACCAGAGCTCACACACACCTGTGACTCTGAGGTTACAGAGCAGGGTGAGTTCAAGGAAATCCAAACTCCATCTGGAAGGTCCTTCTACAGTCAACAGTCTCGAACCAGAAGGTAACGACCCAGCCAGTGCCACTCATCCCAGGGGAATCAAAAGGCAGGAAATCAAGTAAATTTGGAGTTTGATTCACCCTGGACTCCAGGTTTTTGATACAATCTGCTCCTCGAACTCAAGTATCTAACAAGGTGAAACAGAAGGATCAAGCAAGTATTTGATATTTTGATCTCAGCCTGAGTGAATCAGCTCTTCAGCTACAAGTGAAGGAGTTTACTTCAGCCAGAAAGCTTGGTATCTCCTACACACCAGGTTCTGGGGTGGGATAAGGCCCCCTAATTCCCAGTCATGCCTGAAGGAGGTAAAGCTCCTGGTGTTTCTGTGCAATCGTTTCTCAGAGGAGGTCCTAGTATGAGATGGACGAGTAGGTCTTTACAATTGGGCCTTTAGAGAATTTTGCATTTGTCTGCTTTTATCTTGCTGTGTTCAGTGGCGAGAAGCTCAGAAATCCAAACCCCTTTACCCACATCTGGATGGAAAATACCATAGGACAGGGCTGGTAGAGAGGATGATTCAAAAAGCTAGAAGGAGTTACATGTTTCTTAAGTAAACGTCTACATACCTAATTCCAGATGTGTCACTAAACTTCTGCTGGGATAGAAGGGTTTAAGATTAAAATGGGCTTTAAACAAACATTTTAAGGAAGATGCAGTTGAAATGTTTCATCTTTTATTGACATTTTCAGGATTTCTAGGCCAGGTATTACTTTTCTCAAAAGGCAAGTTTTCTCAGTGTTCTCTTAACCCCTGAGGGGGTTATTTTAAGTATTCTATAACTAAGTAGAGTGTCCAGGATGGGTAGCACAACATAATATCTTCAAGTTCTCTGTGCTCTCCATGATTGCAGGTTATCAAATAGCTGATAAGATTTTCAACGTAATGCCTAGGTGAACAATTTTTCATCTTTTATGCATAAGCAGAGACCTGGAAGTTTACAGGATTTCATACCACTCCTCTGGAATTCTCTCCCGACTCCGTGTTGTGCCTCATCTCCATGCTGCCGCTGTGGGATGTGGTGAATTTGCAGAGGGAACTGTGTCTAATTCCAGGTGGAATGCCGCTATATTTTACTTCTAAGGCCATATGTACATCTTTAGTTCTATATCAATGTTAGATCTATTTGCATCATAGCAAATTACTTGTTTATAGGAGATGAGATTTATTTGGAAGCACCTGTTCCTGCTATTGCAACACAACATGTTTTCATGTTACTGGCCTCGTAACCCACCCTTGCACCTGCATGTCAGTTATGCAAGAATTTTAGCTTAGGACACCTCGTACTGAGGTTTCTGACCTGTATGTAACTCGGTACAACTCCCTAAGAACTTTGCAGCCATTAATCCATTGTGAGGTTAAATAGCATCATGGTGTTTGGACGAGTCTATATTGTAGAAGCAAGCTATTCCCAAACTACCCTGCCAAGGTTAGGAAAACCTGTTGATGTCCATTGAGCGCTTGCAGGTCACACCCGTCTTCTCTCCCAGTGAGTCACTTTATTCATTAAATGTTGTGTCTTAGAGAATCACCTTCAACAATGCAGAAGTAAACTACTGTGATATCATGGATACTTTTGGGTTAAAGGAAACTTGCTGGATTGGGTCAAGAAGGTCAGAAAAAAGTGGAGTGCCTTTTTCGCCCTCTTCTCTTTGAGCAAAATTTCCTTCCTCTTCCCCTAGTTCAACAAGAGACACAAATCTCAATGACAAGAATCACCTTCCAGATTCCAGAAGAAAATCTATGTATAATAAGAGAGTAGATTTATATGGGGGAGGGTTGTGAGTGTGTGTGTGTGTGTGTGTGTGTGTGTGTGTGTGTGTGTATGTGGATCATGACAAGCAAATGTCAGAAATTTTTATGTATTGGTCATTTAGTATCTTTAGAGGTAAGAAATGTTTGTCTAGAAAAAAAATCAGAACTTTGTCACAGTTACACAGATTCTTACAAATGGCTGTAGATTAACTGGGCAGGGCTAAAGACACCGCTAGACCACGGGGATCCCATGCTGGCTTCTGCCTCCTCTGCTTGCATACTCCAGACAGGGTGGGCATGTGCTGCAAGTCAGGAGGGATCACTGCTGTTGACTTGAGAGTAGGTCCTTTTTGGCCAATTTAAAACACAGGAAAAAACTGGAACATGAAGAAGCGCCAAAGCATCGAGTTGGGGGATGTGCCCTCTGAGCAGACTCCTTGAGAACAGCAACACGGATGCCCTCAGACGAAGCAGATCAGAGAAAGGGGCTAGTGACATGAGGCAGGTGTTGAAGGAAGGGGAGAGGCGTAGTACTTCCCTTAGAACGAGGGCAAGTAGTTTCAGAGCCCATGCTGGCTGGGCTGACACATCCAGGCCATCTGGGTTTGCTTACATTTAAACTAAAGGGCTTTCCAGGACCTGGAGCAGTCCAACATGTCCACTACTCAAAGAGGACTACAACACCTTCCCCAAGCCAACCACATAACTGCTGTGCAAGTCGTGAACCTGCAGCGTAGAGACATCCTGTATTCAGGGCACTGAGCTCCAGCATGGGACTCACAGAACACGAGAACTGAACAAGGTCAGCTAGTCAGCCGGGTACATCATCATCAGCGGGAGTGAAAAGGAGAGTCTTTCACAAGCTCTTGCCTCAGAAGCCCTTTCACCTGTTGTTAGACTGATACCTTAGATAAACTCTCCAAGGCTGATTTCTCGCTGGCTGCCAATCAGGAACACTGCCTGCAACACAGGATCTGGCCTCACCCCGGCTCTCTCTGAAATCAGTAAGAGCCTTACCTTCAGTTACCCTCCTTCTAGTTTCCTTCTAGTATGGGACTAGGACTTAAAATTACTTTACTAATAATGTGAAACAGCAACAATTGCCACCAAAACAAAAAAACCTGTTATTGCGCTAGTTGGAGTGACGTACCTGGGTGAGGTGATTCCTACCACATCCCTACAGCAAGCAGAAGACATGCAGAAAGGATGAGCTAGCGTGGTAGGCTTTTAAAATTCCGCTATTCTTGGTACAACATGCAGTGGCAGCATTCTGTGGGCTTACAGACTATATGGGCTACATGCCAAAGCTCTGACTATTCCTTCCTCTACCAAGCTTCTGGAAAATCTCTTTAACTAGGGAAAAAAAAAAAAGAAAAAGAAACAGGAAAGCATCCTGTTATCATACTACCATATTTCCCAGTGGCAGTACTCAGTTGCTGAGAAAGTATCAAGTCTTCCTTCTGCCTCCTCAAAAACTGGCTCTCGCTGCTCTCTCCTTCTATTCTGCATTAATGAACATGCCCTTCTGTTCCTCTCCCTCGTTGCAACCTTTCAACTCATCCGTCTGTCACTTGGCAGTAGCTTCAGGAGGGCTCTTCCCAGGGACGTTTCATGTTTATTCAAGTGTTGCTGTGCTGTGAGACTAAAGAAGCAGATCTGTTGCTTCCAGCTAGATCTGTTTATTTCCCAACACCGCGGTACCACGTATCCCCGTACCAAAGGCAGGAAGGCAGGTAATACCAAGCTGAAAACAAGTCTGGGGACTATTTTCTGTTCTCATAGTCCCTTTAGTTGCATGTGCCCTTTTTATTCAGGTAGCACACGGTGAATTCAAATGGGGTTTGCACAGCCCTTGTGAAAACAGCTTCCTTTTTTCTCCATGCCATTATGAAGCTTGTGTTTCTACAACAAGACTCTGCTAAGCCTAATGTATAGCAAGAAAGTACAAATGTATGGAGTGAGGCCAGCCCTTAGCCCTGTAACAGAGCCTTTAGGGACCCGGTAGACGCACAGAACCCAGTTTGTAGTGAGCTGGACTTGGTCCTCACCAACACACTTGACCGAAGTCCAGATGGGGTAGGAGGAGCAGTGCGTGCCTAATCTGGGTACCATGGGGCTATCTTGGGATAGAAAAGCTCTTTCTCCCACGTTAAATGCAGGTGACGGTTACTGCGGCACGATCTGAGGTGTGACACAGGCTTTTTATTCTTCAGCCTGGCTCGTCCTATTCCCCTTGTGCTTGAAATGAAGCCTAGGTAAGGAGTTTTCTTGGAAGTGAGGTGGTACTTGTTATCCTGGCCAGACAGGAGCTAAAATGAGACGGTAGATACTTAAGAAATCATTTTAGAGTTCTGTTATGGGGCGTGCAAAGGCTGCTTTTGGGTACATTCAAGAGTAAACGCTCCTGAATTACGTTTTGTATTCCACAGGCTAAGAGCCTGTGCAGAAACACCTTCAATAAACTACTGAAGAGCAGTTTATGTGCTGTGGCATGCTGAAACAGCAATCCCTGCTCTCCCTGAGCCCACAAAAAAGCTGCGTGTGGAATTGTTCATGGTGGCAAATACAGGAAATTAAGATAATGCTTGAGATTCAGAGCAAGCTACAAGAACAGCAAAGGATTTCAGCTGTCTACATGCATATGGTCATAGGTATGGTGTGGATTCCATAGAACAACGGCAGAACCACCAGCAAAGGCAGTAAAAATTGTAATCAAAACATTATTTCTATTAAAATCAAGCTTTTAAAAGGTGCATATGCTAAAAGGTGCTATAATGCTATAAACCATTTCATCAGCATTGCAAGAAAACCCACCAGTCAAACAGGTGAAATTCAAAGCTTGCAAGAGTGAGCTATTCCGCATCATGGGTGTACATGAATTAAAGATTTATGCAAATACATTAGAGAAGGCAGACCAAAAGGAGAACTGCCAGAAGAGACAACAGCCCTTGCTCCCTGCAGTGCACACTCAACAAGGTTACAGGATGGTTGCAAAGAGGAATGTGTTCAACAGAGAGTGAAAGGCTGAAGAGTCCTTGTGACAGAGAATTTCATCCAGCAGCAGGGACCAGAAACCTGCTGGGGCTGTCCTACCAGGAACCCAGCAGCAATAGGATGCTCAACAACTCTGAGAAACTGCAAGAATTACAGACTCTCTGGGTCTGGAGTACCAACACAGTAGTCTCAGTGACTACTCCAGAATAGGTCTAGGTCTGCATGTAGGACGAGACTGGTCTTTAAAGCTTGAGACCTGGAAAAGCAATTGCCAGCACTCTCGTGTTGAACACTGGACTCATACCAAGGGATGAAAAGGTTGTAATTGTAGATGGAAGGTCAGTGTCTGTGAATGGTTTACGATCTGCTCTAGCTAACAAAAGGGCCTGGATAAACATTGTCTTTTCCTGTGTCTCACAAACATAAAAACTAACTTTCAGCATACCAATTTACAAAAGGAATAAAGCCTGGAAGATCTATTGATTGTGGACATGGTCTCTCAAGCTTGTGAAACAAAGCTAAAGGTAGCTCGTAAACATCCACATCTGATTAAGAAAAACTTGTTTGCAAACAAAACATGGGTTGTGGTTGCCAGAACTACCACTGAGACCATTGGAAAATTACCATACAGTTAGCACTGGGCAACCCACAAGACACACTTCCTATCCCGTCATCAGCTGAAGGAGGAGCTCTGAATATTAGATGTGATCTTGTGAATTCCCCAGTGTAACAGGAGAGGGTGTTAAACCCACACTTCACCCTCACGCACAAAAGCAACTGGAATCATTCCAGCATAACTGAGGATGCCTTATATTGCCCCAGATGAACAGTGACATAGAAGAACTGGTATGTTGCAAACGTCAAAAATATAGTCAAGTGAAAGAAAAGAAACAAGCTTAGTGGTTGGTCGAAGCACCATCAAAGCAAATAAAAATGTTACTGATATGATTAGCTATGAGAGTTGGTTTTGTAGCCAGGCATCAGGAAAAGCTAATTCTCAAAGTCAGTGATTGATCTGGATGAACCCAGATGGATATGGATTTTTCTGTGGCTTTGTTTTTGTATACAAGAACAGGCAATGCATTTTCACAAAAACTGGAGGTCTGCGACTCAGTCAAATGGACAATTCTTCTCCCAGTCAGACGCAATAAAAGCGTTGTTTGTCCCCGTGGTATTACTTCCCTGGACGGCTATCGTATCGCACTCCTACTGCACATCACACCGCACGCTTTACATTCGGCACAGCTCCTGCTACCTGCAATCCACTCTGGGCTGCTGAGGACTGCTCCGAATCGAATGCAAGAGCTGTGTTTTGTCGTCTTTACTGGCAGGAAGACGAAGTTCAGACATGTATCTACACTGCCTAAGAACAGATATTCACACCACAAGCCAACCCAGCCTATTGTCCAGTTTCCAGCAAGCGATGCGTAAGGAAGAGCACGAGAACAAGGCAAGCGTAGAATAAGGCTTCATACTCTCTAGACCTCAGTAACTTGCAGCTGGAAAATTCTGTCTACTTAACGGCTCTGGGTGCATCTTTTCCTCCCATAAATACGCTCGGTTGTGTTTGCACCCATGTGAACTTTAAACAGCCAAGGTATTTTTCAACAAGGAGTTCCACAGTTGAACTGTGCTTCTCAATGAAACCTTCTCCTTTTATTTGCTTTGAAACTGCCCCTACTAGTTTCATTTAATGATTCTTTGTCCATGTATTTTAAAAGAAATCAAGCACTTGCTACCTGTATCTGTCTTGTTCTATTGTATGCCCCATTTTCTGGTTCATATTTTCAATATCTATCAACAGTTCAGAATCCTCATTACTAAAAGATCCATAAGCAACTGAAGCAGAAAAACTCAGTTAGTGCAGAGAAACTCAGTGAGAGGATATTTAGTATCAGGACTGAATCTGCTTCCACCCAATTCCCACGTAACTGCAGGAGAAATAGTACCTCTTTCCATTTCCTTAGAGGGCTCAGTTCCCGTTGAACTCAATACCTTCCAAGAAGTGTCTCCCACGTCAGGTTCCACCAGGCTCCACATCTACTAGGTACAGCTCAGTCTGACCACAGACTGAACCAGATCCTGGACCCACCAGGCAGCAACAGCCAGGGTTTCTTGTCTGCGGGGAAAAGCATTTTCCCATATTTTTTGCTGTGTTGGTAGTCAGCCACAATAAAAATGCATCTATGAGTGGTATAGTAGATACCTTCATGTGTCGTCTGATGTTAAATGGAAATAAGTAAATGAAAAGAAAAAGTGTTAAAGGAAAAACACTTCTTTTATCTGAAAATATTACACAAGTTTCTCTTTTTGGAAATTATCCATTCATTTTCTTCATAAACATTTACTAAGGACAGAAGTATTTTATGAACATATGGCACTTGTCTCTTCTTTGGATGTAAAAACGTCTGGTATTTTGCTGACTTCATTTCATTGTGAGTCACTGCGTAGCTTTGTATAAACACCAGGGTATTTTCATCAATTAGAAATAACTGAGATTTTCAACATAACATTCCTATATTTACTTGTGCTTGAATAGTTCTGCTAATATCCTAGACAATGCACACAGATATCTAGATAGGGATATATATATACTGCACACACAGGATCCCTGTTCCTGAAAAATTCCAGTCAAAGCAATAGTGCCTGAGGAGCCGTGACTCTGCCCTAAACCCTGCAGTATCACTAGGAGAAAGCCGACAGGTTTTCTCTGGAAGTGGTTGCCCTTCATCTCTTAGGATGCTGCGGTCAGGAAGAAGAACTAGGCCTTGAAAATCTCTTTCAAACGGGGAAAGTACGTTAATCAAGCGAGTGGGCTGTTTCTTAGACAATTAGAGCAGATCCAGAATCTCATCTGATTGTTTCAGAGAACTCTTCTGTCACAATACGCCTCTGCATGCTGCTGGTAACTGGATGCCCCGAGTGAACAAATTAATTGCCCTATCGGTACTCCAAGAAGTAGATTGATCCTGTCCCAGTTATGGAGCACCGCAGGAGAAAGAGGGCACCAGCAGTCCCACCCACCTCACCAAGCCTGTAGGAACTCGCTTCAGCCATGATCTAAATCACCAGCACACCGCAGAACCGAGACACCAACCCAAGCTGCTGCGGTGGTACCACCAAAGAGGCAACGATGTGACCTCCTCTGGCAGGACAAGAGCTTAGAAGCAGAAAGTGCTTGTCCTGCTACTGAGGGCACTTTCGAGAGAGAGAGACAATGTGGGTTCAAAAGCTTTTAGGGGGAAAGGGCGTCTGAAGCCCAAGGCTCCTGGAGAACTGCTCCAGCGGTTGAGCTAGCAGGTCAAGCAGAGCTAAGAGCATCTTCCCCGACCTCCTCCCGGTGAAACCGGGCACCACCTTTGCTGTTTGTCCTCCCACCAGGTGACACTAGATGGCAGCAACTGAAGTGGCATCAGCTGCTGCGGCGCTCTCCGGCCCGGGAGGTCTCTGGCCACCAGCCACAGGGGACTCCTTGCGGCCACCTGATGGTCCCCGCTTCTCTCTCCACGCCACGGCCACGGAGGGTGCCACGGTGCTCAGACAACGTGCGAGGTGGGGTACAGACATGGCAATGAAGCCACCTGTGCCCTGGCTCCCTCTTTATTGTTATTTCACGTTTCTCTCTCTGCACTGATTTGCCCCTACCTGGTTGGTTCGTTTTGTGTCTGAGGACTCCTTGCCTGCATTAAAATGCCAGATTTTCCCAGACTAACATGACAGAGAGTATTAACCAGTATAATGGTCTCACTGCTTCTGTGGAGCCAAATGGGTTGGATTGTGCATAACATTGTAGAAATCCTCACAATAACGACCTCGTTAGTAAGTCCAGAATCAACAACCTTGATAATACATTGATAATGTCGTAACTGCCGATCAGACTATTCGTTGCATAGCTTTCTGTTTCTGAAGGAAGCTGATGGAGGAAAAAATCTGAGAGTCTCCAAAACATGAAGAGTAGGTCACGTTCCTTTTGTTCTGCTAAGACAAGACTTCACTGCCAGCAAAATCACGGGCTAGTCAAAATTCAGCAAAGAGGTATCAAAAGACAACGAGCAGCAGAAGCATTAGCATTGCCTCTGGAATATTCACACCCTTCGCGTCCTTGCACGCCTGTCCTGTTCAATACCTCTGCCATGGTTAAAGCTGTCTCACTGCTCCGTTATACCCATCTTCTCCCCGGGTGGTTTCTGGCCAAATTCTGAAAATGTTTGGGGGGATTAAATCTGGAATTCAGGCTCTCAGCTTGGGAAAGGAACATCCTTTACACAGTAATTCTGACTTTGAGCTGGTGAAGATGAATCCAGGGCATAGTCACTGCTGGGAACTGCAGTCTTTTTACTCAAGGCCCCAAAACTCAACTGCAAGTTGCAACGGCTGCGGCTGCAGTGGGGGGTAGTCACGTAAAGATAAGTGCCGCATAAGACAGCCAAACCATTTTCATCTTTGGTTGAGTAATTCTGGCAGTGGCCATGCTATCTGTCTGCCAAGCTACAGGGAAGTAGGAGGGAGGGGTGGAAACATGAGTTGTCGCTGTGCATAAGCACACAAGAGCTGGAAGCAGTGAGGTGACCTTGGAGGATTACAGAGATGCTGTCTTGAATATGCAGGAATGGGGTTTTAGAAGCCAAAGACCACCAGAAGTTGAATCTGAGGAGGGTCATAAAGATTGACAAGGAAGGCTTCTACAGGCATATGAGTAGCTAAGGAAGACCAGGGTAAACGTGGACCCTCTGCTGAAGGAGGCAGGAGACCTGGAGACAAAGGACATGGAGGTTCTCAGTGACTTCTTCAATTATAAGAGCTTCATTAATCCCAGACTCTGAGACCAGAGGGAAGGTCTGGAGCAAGGAAGACTTACCCTCACTAGAGAAGAATCAGATTAGGGAACATTTAAGCAAACTGGATGTAAACAAATCCATGAGACTCGATAGGACACACCCTGTGTCAGTGAGGGACATAGGTGCGTGCTGAGGGAGCTGGTCAATGTCATTACAAGGCCAGTCTCAGTTATCTTTGATAGGTCATGAGAGTCAGCAGAAGTTCCTGACAAGTGAAAGGGAGTGAATGTCACTCCTGTCTTCAAGAAGAGCAAGAAAGAGGATCTGTGAAACTACAGACCAGTCAGCCTCCCTCACTCCCTGGAAAGGTGGAGGATCAAATACTTCTGGGAGACATTCACAAACGTGAAGGACAAGAAGGGGGTTTGAAGTAGACAGCATGGATTTACGAAGGGGAGAACACGTCTGACCAATGTGATAGCCTTGTGTGATGAAATTACTACCTTGGTGCACGAGGGGAAAGCAGTGGATGTTGTTTATCTTGATTTTAGCAAGGGTTTCAACATTGTCTCACATAACATCTTCATTGACAAGCTAAAGTACTGGCTAGATTAGTGGATAGTGAGAAGAATGGAAAACTGACTGAACCGCCATGCTCAAAGTCTGCCATCAGTGGCATGAAGTTCAGAGGGAGTCTAGTAACCAGTGGAGTACCTGCGGGGTTAGAACTGAGGCCAATACTGTTGAGCATCCTCATTAATGACCCGGATAATGGGAAGGATGCACCCTCAGTAGGTTTGCAGACAATACGAAACTGGAAGGAGTGGCTGATACATCAGATGAGTGTGTTGCCATTCAAAGGGGCCTTGGCAGGGGGCAGAAATGTGCTGACAGTGGTCTCAAGAATTTCAGCAAAGAGAAATGCCACATTCTGTGTCTGGGAAGGAAGAAACCCAGGCCCCTGGACAAGCTGCGGTCTCACCAGCAGGAAAACAGCTTTGCAGAAAAAGACCTGGGAGTCCTGGTAGCCACCAAGTTGAACATGAGGTTGCAATTTGTCCTTGAAGCCAGCAGCATCTCGCACTGCATTAGAAAAATACTGCCAGCAGGCTGAGAGAGACGACCTCTCCTCCTCAACACTGGTGAGATACATCTGTCATGCAAGAAGAGGATGGGATTTCTGGGACTGTTTAGCCTAGAAAAGAGAACACTCAGGGGAGCTTCCCGATGTATATAAATACCTGATAGGGAGGGGAGGTAAAGATGAAGCCAGGCTGTTCTCAGTGGTATCCAGAGATAGGACAAGGACACACAAACTGAAATACAGAAAATATCACTTATACCAAAAAAGCTTTTTTATTGTAAGAGTGGTTAAACATTTGCCCAGAGTGGCTTCCCAGAAAGGATATGGAGTTTCCATCCCTGCAGGTATTCAAAACCCCGACTGGGCAGAACCCTGGGCACTCTCCTTTAGGTGATCCTGTTCTGAGCGGAGCTGGACTAGGTGATCTCCAGCGCTCCCATCCAACATCAACCATTCTGTGATTGAGTGAATTCCGCGATTCTGTCAAAAAGTTTATTCTTCAGATATCCCTCGTTGCCTTCTGCGCTGCAGAGGCCACCCAAGCTCTGTGAGATGGGCACTGCAGGGCCAAAGCTCTGCCTGCCTTGCTGCACTCAGGAGCAACACACAATTAGCTGTTCCTTGTTGTGCAGGCCTGCTTCGTTCGTGTTGTGATCACCACACCAAGTAGAGACGGCCCAGATGATGAAACAACAAGTCTGGGCAGAGATATAATTTTTTTAGCAGTAGCAGGAAATGAAAAATCATCTTCACAGTCCAGGGACAAAGCATGTTTTCTGGCAGCTCCCTGGGGACCTGGCTTTGGCTCACTGTCTCTTCTCCTCAGCGGTATAAGACGCTGTAGGATCCAGTAAATAACAGGAAAAGATTAGCAGAGACCTTCTGGAGTACTGTCTGTAAGATAACTGGTGCTCTGTTGGAGCTGTACGTGTGTGACATTTCAAAGGAATAATTGTGGTTCTGAGGAAACAATTACTCAAACCTTGCTAAAAAATACAGAAAATTGAGATGAGTCTGCATTTGGAGCTCTGTGCCAATAAAACGCCTTTCGGCATGAATAAACACTTGCTAAACTGACAGAACCTAATTATCACCCGCACTGTGATGGTAATGGCAGAGAGCATCTTGGTGGTGATGCTGTGCCGCTCGAGACTGACGGGGCCAGTTGTGCCAACTGACACACTTCCATCAGAAACACTGCAGTAGTGGATGTTCCCCCTCAAAGCTGCCACAGCTCCTAAAATACCCTGAGTACTGCGGATGCACAAAAACCTTACTGAGAGAATCCAAACCTCTTGGCTACTGGCAGAATCTGGAACAGGCTCCGAAAGCTCAAAAGACTAAACAGCGACAGGAGTCTGGATCATTGATGATTTCGGAGAGAGTGACCCGCATCGAACACAGGGGACCAGCAGTGCTCTTACAGTTCCTACGCTCAGAAGCAGAAGAGAAATCATCCACCTTTGCCATTGTGGGGCTCAATCAACTGTACAAGGCTATTGTTGCCTTTTTATTTAATTTTTTTTTTTTGACAGTCAGGTACGGGACGTTCTTTACTTGCAGAGAGATGAAAATTTATAGTCTCCATCAAATAAGGAGGCCAAGGTGTCAAGAGACCTCTTCTTATCGTAGCTCCAAGTCATTTCTTCCTCAAATCAGAGCCTATTGTCACACACTGTCTAGTTTTATAAACTTATTATCATTTTTTGCTAATAAATACCCTGTAAGATTAAGTAGCAGCTCAGTAGCTCTACGTGCTACAGCTAGAAAGATTTTCCGCTTTTTGTTCACCTCGCAGATTTATACTCATGATACCTTGTTCAACTTCTTAAGGTTTTAATAAATATCAGGCTGTGCTAAAAATATTTTTATTTGTCACATGGCATTTTTTTTTTTAAGTTTTGGTTGGAGCTCTCAAACAGCGTATGCTCATGCCATTTTTCCACTTTACAAAAAAAAATAAAAATATCCTATTGAAATGTTTTGAGAATATTTTTGACTGTTGATGCACTGTGAACAACAGGAGACCTTGCTGACCCCACCAGAGATTAATGGGTCGGAATCTGTGTCTTTCAGTGGAATGGAAGACGTCAACACTAAAAGCTCCCTTACCCCACAGATAGCTGGTCCCAGTCCGGTTGTTTTTTCCAGTCTTCAAAAATCCTTGGCAAGAAGTGTCATTTTTCCAGTCATCAAATTTCCAAGAATCTTCCCTTCACATCTCTCATTTTCTTTTGACGGACTCTCTCATCGTAGTAAACGCAGACTTCTTGCAGGAACGTGGGCCAGACGTGAGCGTAAGCCAAATGGCTTGTGCCTGGAACAACGGCAAATGAGCAATGAAATCCAGCAAAGAGATGGAAAAAAAATATTTACAAGGATATTTTATTTTCCATAAATATTTCTCTCTTTTTAATTGATTTGATTCAACTGTGCAGCTAGCTCTGGCCCACTGGATGGCCATCTGATCACGTGGGGACACCATGGCCTGTGCCACCTTATACACGTTTGAAATCAACTGGTGAAAACCAGCAGTGCTGCAGTTTTTTCACACTTTAACCTAAGACAAAACAGGCAGAAGAGATTTTTTTCCTTCCTCTTTTTCTCTGTCCAGATATACCAAAAAAAAGCTGTTTCTTCTAATCGACCACCTGACTTCCTGTAAAAGAGCAAGCATGTTGTTGCCCTCTACTGACCGGCCTATATATAAAATGGACTTATTACTAAATTCTTTCTAGAGTATCGGTCCTGTTAAAATGGCAAAAACTTCCAATTTTTTGGCCGCCCTTCTGCAGGTGTGAGGCTCTGATTTGTAAAATTAGACCCACATTTTTAGTTTAAAGTCTTGATCCAGCAAAATGCCTTAGTAAGTGTTTAATTTTAAATCAGCTGCTCTGCACAAACTCTTAAACTTTAACAGATATTTAACTGCTTCGATAGTTAGAGACCTCATTTGGGGTGTACAGTTTTAAGCAACTGTAACCTGATTTTCAGATAGTCTTGTGAATTTTGTCCTATATTATTCTTCTCAGTTTTTTCCACTGTTTTTCCATGCTGTCCTGCCTCTGCTAAATTAAGAAATGGAAGATTATCTGTCTTCTAGGTATAGCTGTATCTTGCCCAATGCCCAAAAACCAGAAATGCCAAGTTTTAGTCAATGAGGATGACTCTAAGGAATAGTTATCGGATTCCTTAAATTTTGGCCCTTATATTTACATCTTAGTCCAGACTACTAAAAACTAAGTGTTCCTCTATATGAAGAACATTGTGGTCAGGCAAAGATAACTTAAAAAAACAAAATGGAGGAGGAGGAGGGGTTCTACAGGGTAGTCAGCATCACCTTAGTCCCTGTAAAGACCACAGAGAAATCCTCACAGGTGCCATTTTCAGAAAGGAGAAGAAGGTGACTGGGAACAACCAGCATAGATCTGCCAGAGATAAACGGTGCCCAGCCAACCAAATTGCCCTCTGTGACGGGACGACCGAGTGTGTGGACAAATGGAGAGCAGCCCACACCATTTGCCTCAACCTTAGCAGGGCTTTGGACACGGTCTCTCATAGCACCCCCAAAGTCAATCTGTGGAGACACAGACCTGGGGCAAATTCCAGGATGAGTGAATGACTTGCTAGACTGGTGGGCTCAGAGAACAACAGTCAACACTCTGAAGTGATGCATGTTTAAGAGTAATGTTCCGCAGAGACTGGTGTCAGGTATAATATTGTCTATCCTCAGCAGGCCGACACCGATTGTCACATGGAACAGTTGGTACTCTGGAGACCAGGCTGCTGTTAGAGGGTCTCAGCAGGCTGGAGGGGCAGGCCAACAAGAACTTCGCAAGACGTGACAGACAAACGCAGAGTAGTATCTGGGAAGGATAAACCCGATGAAGGGGGAACTGACTGAGGACACCAGCTCTGCAAGAATGGACCAGACCCCTCTTGGAGCAAGTTAAATACAAGCGAGCAGTGAAGCCCCCAACAACTATTCATACGTTACCCAGTTAGTAAAGCAGCAGCAAGAAGACAGAGGGAAGAGGATACCCGCCCTATATGGCATTTGTGTAGCTCCAACGGAGTGCACCCGGGGACTCCCCAGTATGTGAGAAATTTTGACAAGCTGGGAGTATCTCCCAAAGAGGTCAGGGGGCTGGAGCAGCTGATGTTTGAGGAGAAACTGAAGGAGGTGATTTTTTTCAGCCTGGAAAAGACTAAGGAGGGATCTAATTGCTATCTTGAACTACTTAGAGGGAGGTTTTAGAGTCGAGAGACTCACAATCTTCTCAGAGGAACTCAGGAAGGGGCAACAAGCAGCAGTAACTGGCTGTAACAAGGGAAAATCTGACCAGATCTGGTGAGGGTGGTGCAACACCGGGACAGAAGCTCAGAAAGGTGGTGACATCTCCATCCCTTGAGGTATTCAAAACGCATCTGGACTCCAAGCAATCAGACCTAGCTATAAGTTAGAATCACAGGATCGTAGAATCTCTGAATCATACAATATCTTGAGTTGGAAGGGATCACCGAGAATCATCAAGTCCAACTCCATACTCCTCACAGGGCTGACTAAAACTAAACCAGAAGGCTGAGAGCATCTTCCAGACGCTCCTTAAAATCCGGCAGGCTTAGTGCCATGACCGCTTCCCTGCTCCAGTAACCAACCACCCGCTCAGTGAAGAATCTTTTCCTAATGTCCAATCTGTACTTCCCCGATGCAGCTTCATTCCTCCTCCTCGTGACCTCGTTAGCCCTGATTTACGCGGTTTTGTCTGACCGACCTCCAAGGTCCCTTGCAACTGCAGTTTTCCTATGTCCAGAGTTCTAAGAATATTTTAGGTCTCATTTCCTATAGGGCACTATGAAGCAGCATTTATCATAACCAGGACCCCAAAGCCTACTCAGACACAGAACCTAACATCCTTCCTATCTATAGAAATGTGTCTCTTGTCATATTTGAATATACCACCCTTGGAAAACAGCCAAAATCCAGTTTAACGGCCTAACTGGGAAAGACTGGAAGGAAGAATTCCTCAGGGTAGAAGAAAGGAGCCTGGGATGTCACAAAGGCAGTACAATGACCTTTTTCTCTTTTCCGGTCTTCCACGGAGCAGGGGGTAAGTGCAGTAGAGCGTGGTAGGGCATGGGCTGCCCCTAGATCCAGGGGCCAGGGCACCAGACAGGCCACGAGCAGCCCCATTCTGTGAAGCCACCCTGCGTCACACCGCCCACAGCCACCAGCAGGCGATTTCGGTCAACCCAACCCCTCTCCACCATCACCATGCTCGCTCCCAATGCAATAAATAGAAAGGCTATTTTGTCAAGCCCAGCTGTTTTTATTCAGGAACTTCTCAGAGGAAGCCTGAGTGCGTAAACAGGAAAGCAGGGGCTGTTTTTACTTTACCCATCTATAGCTGGTACACGCGGGCTGACATCAGGCGAGGGCCAGCTGCACCGAATGCACCCAACAATTTGCTCCCGAGGCGGCAGTACCAGCACCAGGGCAGGCATGGTCGGAGGGAAATGCAGACAAACACACTGCCCCTCCAGAGCCACTGCCACCGCAAGACCCCGCTGCCCATCCCAGGTCCTCATCCACGCTGGGGGCCGCGGGGAGGCGAAGGGATGCCTGGAGGAGCACCCTCACTCCTGAAATTCACGAGCAAGGTATCTTTTTTCCTGCAAGAGCACCAGCCTCTTGGTGCATCTTGCTAATCAGGAGGGACCTTGCTAGCACTCTTGTGCTTGTGTGATGTGAAGTGCTGCAACGAGGAAGTGCCAGGCCCCTATTTTTAGCCCTCGTGGACTGGAATTGCAGACTGCACTGCAGATCTCCCTGCGGAAACACTGGTGGGAAGGCGAGCGGCACCACACTGTAATTTTCTCCCTAGTGATGGGGTTTTCTTTCTAAATCCTGAGTATCAGTTTCATTCACTGCTCCATGCTACAAGAAATATGCTTTGTCTGCAACCATAAAGTCTTCTCTCCTGCCTTTATGTCACTATAATAAACGTGCAGCAGTTTTACATCACTGTAGAGTTATTACATGATGGGCGTGTACAAAGCACACTGGCTTACATGACCACCCAAGCAATTAATAAAACCGGTTGCCTGCGAGAAGTGATCTTTAACTAAAGGTTGAGCGAAATTGGTCTGGAAACCTTGAGAATAATTTAGAGTGGTTGCTTAAATCACAGAGACACAAAGTCTGCAGGAGGTGGATCTTCATGCAGCTTTCATCATTAACGTTTTTCTCTTCACGGTCTCAGCACCTTTAAATAGAACATCCTACCAAATAATATTTATGTTAATTTGTTTATTTGCTACCATAGCAAAAAAAAACAACTGCCACAACAGTGCTAAGGGAACAAGTGTGAATAGTAATGAAGAAGTGCCTTGGATATGAGTAATTTCTGTCTCTATTTTAAACATAGTGAGCAAATTCTGCTCAATTACACCAGCCTATATTGGAGGCAGGTGTATTTGGTGAGAAATGAGGACAAAACTTAGCCCACGAGTTCAAATTACCCCTTCAGAAACTAACAAAATCAAGTTATTAATTTTACTAACCACTCCCTTATTTTATACTTTCCTTGTGGTTAGTTACATGCATAAAATGAATATCCTCATGGGGATTACTACTTGTTAGTAACTTGAAAGCCACAATAGTAATGATCTTGATTTATATCAGAGAGTACAACAACCATTAGCTCTGCAACAGAAAACGACCCGACGTGTGGAAAGACACAGCACCTCTCTGTACAGGACAGTACCAGCTTTTGCTTGATTTTCTCGTACAAAGCAGGTTGTACTGTGGAGAGGAACAAGAGCCCTCAGATAAACAGATTTACCCCGTGGCTTTCTGGATCTTCGCTTCACTGCAAAGAGAACCACACTGAGAATTTTTGGGAGATGTTGGTTTTTCTGCATTTATCCCATCAGTCAGGGGGCTTACTCATTTTCTACCCCATTTTCAACCTGAAAAGGATGAAAAATAAGGAACTGGTAGGTCTGAGGCTAGATTCTTCTCTGCTGTTGACCAGCTGAGTTCATGTCATACTAGCTCCCAGATAATGCCCAGCTGCCTTTTCTAACCCCCCTTCTGCTTTAACTGCATACAGCCCATCTGTCGGGCAGGAGTTGTAGAGAATTCCCAGAGAGTCACTGGATAGACTTCAGCATCTACTGACTTTATTTAAACTCATCGGGGACCGCTATAAAGAGCTGTACAGAGCTAACATGAGTCTTGGGTATTTGATCCAGGGTTTAACGTTACCGTTTCCAGCAAACACACGGTTTTGTTGGGGTTTCTTTTACAGTAAAAAGGCAGAAATTTCTGGGTTTGTCAGTGCAAATCGAAGAGGTGACAATAGACAGTAGCTATTCCAGCTGAGTTTGAATTCGTTGTATTTATATCACGGAGATAAGCAGCCTAAGACAACTCCTGCTAGGCATTCAAGTGGTGTAAATCAAGTATAAAACATACAAAATCAGTGGAGGGACTTGGCTGCAAATGAGAGTAGAGCCAGAGCAGGCACCTCTGACGAGCATTGCAGCAGTGTTCTCCAGCAGCCTACCGGTACGTAAAGGAGATGGCTCTGTCCATTCGTGCTGACATCCAGTGAGTCTCTGCCAGGTGCTTTTCAGGTCACGGCTCTCTCAGTCAGGGCAGAGTGATTTAACAGATCGTCTATTCGGACACGTGCGTGTCAGAGCACAGGTATACAAGGTGAACAAACTCACGTCTGTCTCCATTGCCTCACTCTT
>NW_010417929.1:46409-47986 GCF_000710305.1 Buceros rhinoceros silvestris | reverse complement strand
CCAGCCTCCTTCTCAGTCAGCCCTTCAGAACTGTAGTTATTGAGCCTTTTCTCATCCCAGCACAGGGAGACACACTGCTGTGGCCAAACTCTTATTTTCCTGTCTGCCAGATAACACGATACAACAATATTTCAAGCGTCTCTTTCTTTCTCTCCCCCTGACCTCCAAAAGCCTAAGACAAGGCACCTCACGCCTTGTTTCTCTGAGTATGAAAGGGAGGCAGAGAGTGCTGTTTTGCTGTGAAAAGTCAATATTTCAATTTGAAGAGAGAGGCAGTAAGGCAGATAGATTGATAGATCTTGCCTAGTGCACATTTATGAAAACAGTTTACTTAGGAGAAAAAATTGGGAGGTTGGGCGGTGAAACCACAGACAAAGCAGAGGGGCTCCCGGACAGAGCCTCTTGCCTTCCTCAGCCTCTAAACTTCGAGCTTTCATAAAATCTCGCTCCCTCCAGCACAATCGGCTCATACACAGGTAAATAAGAGCACAGCAGCACATGGCAGGCAGGAGAATCAGCTCCTACATATTCACGCAGGCTGAAATTTGGAGCAGCTCCATCGTTGGTTCGTGCACTAGGGAATGAAAGTCGTGGATTTTCTGGGTCCGGGAATAAGAGAGTTGCCAGTGTGAAAACAAAGCCAGACGTGGTAAAAAGCTGGAAGCTTCCCGGAGAGTCCTGAGGTACCTGTTCTCAGAAAACACTCAATTCTGGGATGCAAGTGAAGAATTAAAAATCTCCCTGGAGCTCCACTGCAGCGTTCCGCACTGTTCCTCACGGCACTCAGCACACATGAAATGTAGACTACATACGCCCATGTGAAGCATATTCAAGACCACTTTTTTCTTTCCTTTTAGGCTTCTCTTTCAAGTCTTTTTTTCTTTGATTTCTGAATGAAATTTCTGCCTTGCCTTTGTGGTCAACCACGCCAGCTATCTAAAGGTCTCTTGAGAAAGAGACTCTTTTCAAGAGTTAGTAATCATGTGTGAAGAATCTTGGTCATAAATACTTCAGGGATGTTGTCAAGAATAAGATGCAACAGAAATAGGCAAGTTAAAAAAAAAGCAGGAGCAGTCTAACAGAGCCAGCTGCGCTTCCTTCTGTCACACAGTCCTTCATGTGTCCTTCAGCACAGCGCGGTTCAGAGGATCCCAATAATTTCATCTGCAGGAATAAGCTGCTAATCATTTCCTCAAGCAACACAAATCTTCCTGTATCAATGGGTATCTTGCTCCCAATGCTAAAATTCACATTTTTAAGATATGTACATCCTATCTTTCATAAAGTATCATCCGTACCAGATTTAAGAGACAGTCCCTAGCTAGCAAACAGCACTGCCTCAAGGCTACACTTGTGGTTTCTGAACCTGCTCTATGCTTGCTCTATCTGCAATGAAAAGACACCTCCACCTGCACTGAAAAGGAGACCATAACTTGGGAGATGTGCTCCTCCTGCCTTTGCTAGTAGTCTGCTATTCTGTGCATCACCCACCAAGATGAGCTGAAGGCATCCTTAAACTATCCTTAAACCATCACTTCTCCTCTACCAAACAGGCTGTGGGATTCGTTGTGGCTGGG
>NW_010417929.1:38951-46347 GCF_000710305.1 Buceros rhinoceros silvestris | reverse complement strand
CCCGCCAAAACAGGCTGGGTTATGCTTGGGGGCGGGTGAGGGTCCTCCAGCCACTGCAGCACCGGCTGTGGCCCAGCCTGGGGAGAAACAGCATGGTCGGGCAGAAGGACCTTCGTGGACACGCAACCAGACTCGCTGCAGCCCAGTGAAGTTACAGCCGCAGGCTGAAAACACAGAGCTGGTCCGTCTTGTTCAACACTTGTCACCTGTGAAGGAGCACTTTCTAACAGCAGAGGATCCTCAGGGGAGAGAAGCCGGTCTCTGAGCCCCTCTGAGAAACTAGTCAGCATTCCTTGCTGCAGCGCAGGTGTCCTTTTCTAAACAAATATTATTTCATTCCTGAAACAGATCCGATTTCTGCTTTCTATTAGCTTACAGAGACTCCCAGCATCCCTAAACAGTTTTGGAGGGGTAAGTTTACATCAAGTTCTCTCTGAAGCTGATTCTGTCTGTCACTAGTAGACGAGGCAGAGAGATTTTTACCTTGGTTGTTTAATTCCACCCGAAGTTCTGGGTGTACCTTAATAAAACAGTCCTGTGCCATTTTTTCCCCCTTCATCTCTTGTTATGATGGAGCAGTTCATCACCTCTGCCAAAGCTCCAGGCATTACAGGAGGCAAGAGAGACGTTTACTATCAGGCAATACCTGTGCACAAAAGTGGGTTTTTACCAGGCTTTGGCAGTGGCAAAGCAAGCGGTCACTACTGTGAGAAGTGATGTCTGGAGGGCAGAGAGCTCCTTTCCAACAACCAGGAGTACCAGGTGAACTGAGATCCCCTTAAGCACCCATAGAAATAGCCACATCTAATGATCAGCACACCCTTGCAGGCAGTCTGGGAGGCCAAATGGGAGTCAAAATCCAGGAGACACATTTACAACATCCAATGCATTCCCAGCAACTCGGTTCATCCATCACGATCTGAAGGCAGAGCAAAGCACTCAGCAACTACCGCACTGCTCAGAGTAACAAATGACTTCTCTCAAGTTCTTCTTACATGTTTATGTGAATCATTTGAAATGATTTATTGGTTTGTTTTGTCATTAAAACTACAGTATCACTCAACTTCTCTCGTATGTGTTAAATTTTATCAATCACATGCACTTTAATTTGGCTCTATTAATGCCTCCAGCTTCCCAAGTTTGAAGAGATCAAGGGGAATAATACAAGGCTCTATTTTCAGTCTGCAGCTATTTTCTATTTTAGCAAAGAAACAAGTGACGGTAAATAAATACCATGCCACCATTTAGATACATGTAGATGATTCTGGATGACCTTACAGACCCCAACAAAATAGGAAGGAAAAAAAAACCAACAGCCAACATAAGGAATGTGCAAAGATGAGCATAATACTATTAAACTGCTAGTAAATGGAAACGTGGCTGTACCGAGCTAACCTGAACAAACGATTTGATCACGTCTTCCTGTGTTACCTTTTCAAACTCGAGTCCAAAGCCAGTTGTTACTGCTTGTTTCACTCTGGATCTAGAGCCTGCTATTGGTGGTATTTTATTCACCACACAGAAATCAGGACATTTCTATACTTTTTTCACATCCTTCATTTACTAACATCTGAAGCATGGAAGGATCTATTTGGAAATCGGAGTCTTTGTGCACCGCAGTGCACTTCTCCCATCGTCTAGTCCTTTCAGTCTAGGGATGCACAGTGGCCCCATCTCCAACCTGATAGGCAGGAGCAGCCATCTGACAACTTTTTTGCTGCTCCTCTTCTGTGCTGCCTCATTGGACTTTAGAAGCAGCCACAGTAGTTAAGGCTTCAAGCAGTGCCCAGCAGTAAATACCTAGGAAAAAAATCTAAGAAACAAGAGTAGAGTGCAACCCGCACAAACTATTGAATTTGGGAGCCAACACTACCTGGGAGATGTCATAGGAGCAGCCATCTGACAACTTTTTTGCTGCTCCTCTTCTGTGCTGCCTCATTGGACTTTAGAAGCAGCCACAGTAGTTAAGGCTTCAAGCTTCAGTCTAGGGATGCACAGTGGCCCCATCTCCAACCTGATAGGCAGGAGCAGCCATCTGACAACTTTTTTGCTGCTCCTCTTCTGTGCTGCCTCATTGGACTTTAGAAGCAGCCACAGTAGTTAAGGCTTCAAGCAGTGCCCAGCAGTAAATACCTAGGAAAAAAATCTAAGAAACAAGAGTAGAGTGCAATCTGCACAAAGTGCTGAATTTGGGAGCCAACACTACCTGGGAGACGTCGTCCCATGAGGAGGTGGCATTTGTTTCTTGTGTTATAAGAAATGCACCCACTGTGCCATATTCACCTTCTCCTGCCCTCTATGATTTTACAGACAGTCCCTTCTTTCCTCCTGAAAAACAGGCCCAGTAATTAGCACTCTTGCAAATACAGAGAGCAGTTCCCACCTCTCGAACAAACACAGCATATGCCATCCCTGCCTCTCCCCACCCCAGCTCTTTGGTCCCACCACACAACGCTGCTGTGCCAACAGAGCCCTGGCCTTCTCAGGACCGCCCGGTAAAATCTATCCGCAGAATGATCCAAACGTGCTGCCATCCAAATCCCTCTATGGTGAAACTCCAACCGAGCGACTGAGAGGTTACATCCCGATTCGCAGAGACTGACATCGACATCAGTGTGTGTGGGTGTGGGTGTGTACCATCCCGACTGGAGGTTTCGCAGCCTGTAAAGCTATGGCTATCCCTTTTTCTGATTAGACCAGTATATGTCATCGCATGATAGTAGATGCATGAGATAAAGTGTTGCTTTAGTCATTGAAAACCTTCTGGTGAAGTGGGACTTTATTTCCCTTTAGACCATCCTGCTCCTACTCTACTCTTACTTCCACAGAGGTCTTGAACCCCTACTTCACCTACTTCACCAGTAACCCTCAAAATGTGGGAGATTGCGAAGCTCTGAATAAAGAGCTTGTCCATTGGGTACTGATAACTAAACCTAACTTGATGCTTCGTCTCTTCAAAGTTTGCTTCATCTGCTGGCGATGTTAAAGTAATTACAAAGGAAAAGACTTACCTCTTTCCAGCCCACTTTATTGACCCATTAGTAGAGGAGAAAATGGTTTAAAGATACACTCATGTAAGGGTGATTGTAAGAAAGAACACATTAGATTGGGGGGGCGGAGGGGTGTGTAATTTATTCTGTTGCACAGTTTCTTTTTCACACATTTCCCAGGCTGTCCTTATGACCACCAAGATTATATAAGTCTTTCCCCTACTAAGAGCTGGCCTTGCTTTAGCTTTCAAATCCTCTGTGGGATGATATTAGCTTATTTGGCCAACACTTTTTAGAATATTTGTTTGTTTTCACCCAGACAAAAATATTCAGGCCATTGTGCGATCTAGGGCATCACGACCGAGCTCACCACCTCTGCTCCAGAAGACTGGCAAGGGTTGCCCACAGGACAAACCACCTCCTCCCAGGTTGTGCTGGTTACCTGCCCAGCACAGCTGCCGCTGTTGTCATCGATGGTGCCACCGAGTTCTCTTCCCACCGAGCAAGCTGTAGAGATACTGAGCAAACAAAGCTCACCTCTCGGTTACGTGAGATGGTCCAACAATAAATGCAGAAGCCACGTACCCATTTGTTCTTGCGCTCAGTTCTCCGTCACATTTTCTTCTCTTTATTTCTCTACTTGGAGGTGTTTTCCTGTATCCTTTGCTACGTCACACCGCAGCGAAGAACCAGGTGTTTAGCAGGAGTCTAAAGAGCTGAAGCTCTTGATACCAGTCAAGAGTTAAGCCTGCAGTAGGTACGGGTGGATGTATCTCCATTGATTGCTTTGGACCTATGCCACTACTCTGGTTTTCATCAGGATATCTAGCGGGAAGGTTTTCAGATGCATTGTTTTTTAATACTGAGACATAGCAAAACAGTCCAGCAGTAGATCTCCTCCATGGAACAGTCTTCATTTTGAAACACAGAACATCAACTTACTTTTAAAGAAATTATATAACAGCCTGTAAGTTCACTCGCAGGTTACTTTTTTTTGCTACTGAGGTTTCGGGTCATTGGGTTGTTTTTTATTTGCGGGATATTTTAGAAAGCTCATCACTCATGTATATCCGCATCTTTCAAAAATCACTCTGTTGTTTTTAAGGAACTTGCTTTCAAAATAAAGAACTCATCCACACGTCCTGTCCTGGTGCTGGAGCTGCTGGAGTGGAAATCGGAACTGCAGCCAGTACGCTTTAAAGCTTTTTTCACTTAACAGACCACTTAGTTTACACAAATTGCATACTTGCTGGTTTCACCTGCCCAAATTGCAAAAACAAGCACCTACAAAAGAGCCAAAGTAAAATCCGAGCACGCATTCAGAAGATGAATGGCACTGAAATGGAGCTGTTTGTGGCCAGAGAGCATTTACACTCGCAGTCAGCGCAGAGTTATCAATGTGACAGCTTCCTTTTGTTCCTGCTATGTATTGGCTTCGCTTACAAACCACCGCAGAGCTGAGGACAGAGACAAACTTCCACATTTCTCAGATTATTTCTGGAACACATGAAGGTCAGAAGGGTGTTTCTGCTCCACACCACACCCACCAGCCGGACACCAGTGGAGCGGCTCTGCTGGGGGAGAGCAGGCTGGCCTGTGCATGAGTCACGAGGGGTTTTAAAGGAAAACCTGTGACAGCTAGGGTGCACCAGCTTCCCTAGGATGCCACGGGGAAAAAAAAAAACCTCATTCTGCTTATACTGGGCAAAATCTCCCAGTTCAGTAGTTACGGGCTTGAGCCCTGTTTCCCTCTCCTGACTATACACCCTATGTGTCTGTGCTCCCAGGAAGATGCATCTCCTCCCTAGGCTCAAAGGACCACGTGTTCTTCCTCTTCAGCCTCCACCACCTTGTTTCAAAGATTCTTCTCCTGCTGTAACCGTGGCTGTCAAAGCAGCTCCACAGAAGGCACGCGATCAGCACCCAGGGGAACGCGGCAGCTCTGGAGCTCCTCCTGATGCTACACACGCAGTTTCCTCAACCCCATGGCACGGCGTGTTTTGGGGGTTTGTTATCTTTCTCCTCATCTTCCTTCAGGCTCTACCCCTTCACAATTATTGCAAAACACTCTCCGCAGCAAAGCAGGAAGAAAACTGAGCCATCACTAAATGCAAGCACTGGCTTTATTCCTCCTGCCACTGGACCCCATCTGCGCCTTGCACTTCACGCTCCCATGTAATGGAGGGTTCAGGTGTTTCTGATGTTGCTGCCAGCCACTAAAAGCACCGTGATACAAATGTGAGCTAAAAAGGATCCTTCAATCCCTAACTGCAATTGCTGATAAAAGCTGGGAATTCTCCAGCACACACCGAGCAGCTGCTGCTGTAACGGGCTCCAGGGATGTACTTTGGTGCATTCCTGGCCTGACTTAGTGCCTCGTGCTAACTCAGTTTTCAACCACAGTCATTCTTGTACTGGCTCATTATTATAGCACTGCAAAAATAAAATGTTTGGACAGTGCTGAACCTTACTCCTAGCTGCCGCTCTCATTTGCATAGCAGGCTGTGATATACTCTTCTGTATAACGGGGTGACGGTTGCTTCTCTCTCCTGTTGCTTCTCTGATTTTCCTCTCAGACTATGTTTCCATCTAATGCCCTTCGTACACCTCTAGGACAATTAACAGGGTGGTTACTCAGTCTCTGCATAGCAAAAGTCATGCTCAATGCAGCAGGAGTTGAGTAAAAGAAGCGTAAGATCTTCTGGAATTGATCTTGTTACCTGACTTGCTTACTGAGCTAACATTGAATGTAAATATTAGCAATGTTCCTATTTATATTGCATTTTTACATTTCTAGGAAAAAATCAAATTATTATACTGTAAGAGGTAGGAAAACCCAAGGGCCGCTCAGGAAGTAACGCCTCCTGTTGTATTATGCTGGCCCAGGACGTCAGAGGCGGATGTTGGTGTTATGGCAGTAGAGTTTGAACCTTCCCGTCAATATTCTGTTAAATTTTTTTACTATGTGACAGATGGCAGCAGAGGAGCACTCTGACAAAATGGGGTCTGACATAGAAGTGAGTATGAAGCAAACGTGTCATTGAATTCCTCCATGCGGAAAAAATTGTACCCATTCACATTCACCGACGCTGCTGAATGTTTATGGAGACCAAACGGTGGATGTGAGGACAGTGAGGCGGTGGGTGGCACGTTCCAGCAGTGGCGACAGTGACGACAGGTCATCCCCGCTGGTGCAGATCGTTATGAGTGCGGCATGCAGGCTCTTGTTCATCGCTGGTGAAAATGCACAGCCCATGGTGGTGACTAGGTCAAAAAACAGCGTTTTGTAGCTGAGAATTTGCTCTATCAGAGTGTTACTGTGCTCTTTGTATCTGTGGTAGTTTCCATGGAAATAAATAGGAGGCATCACTTTCAGGGCGACCTACGAAAATGCTCAGCAAATGTGGCTTCCTCATTCCAGAACTTACTCAGCAACGCACTTCCAAAATACATTAATTTTTTTCTTGTTAAAGCCGCTGATTCCAGGCACTCCAGTGAGGGGCAAAATGTATTCCTTCATTTGTATTTGATGTTAGCATTACAGTTCCGGGCCTCAATGGCACCTTTGAGGCAACTGATACTTTCCAAAATCACCTTTAAGCAAAGACCATAAAAGGGGTCTGCAGACAGAGAGTGAAACACGGAATCAGATGAGAGCCTGTGTGGGAATCACGAACGTCTCCTCTAATATACCGTCTTTTAGAAACAGTCCTCAGTGTCTTCCAAGCTGCGAATAAGACTGAGACTCTACCCCAAGAAAAGATTTGACATAGTAATTGCTGTCAGCTATGTCTAAAGTGGGACATGGAGGAACACTTCCAAGCTGAGTTTGACCTGGTGGTTGCAATTTGACTTCCATCAAAGCGCATCTCAGGCACGCACAGGGCACCCTGCCTGGATGTTCAGTTCCCATACAAAAGGCAACTCAGAGAGTATGTTGGAAGACACTCCCGTTACCCTGCTCTGACCAGACAAGGACAACTGAGCCCCAGGCCTTGGGTCAGCCTATCCATTCTTGCTAAGAAATTCAGGCAACATCCTCAATAGCATCATGACATCCAAAGATGCTGCATCGTTATTGGTTGCCAAAGATTTTGCCATCTTTACTGATCCAGAACAAAAGACATTTTATGTATTATCCATATAATCTTGGTCATCCGTATCTGTAAATAAATAAAGCAATCCAAATGTTTACAAAGCCAGAAAAAATCGAAACAATTAGGAGCAAGCCAGTTTTCACAGTGACCAAAACCATACTGCAATGGAATTAACTCTGTTTAAAAAGAGAAATATTGGTGAGAGTTCAAGTGAGATATGGTCTAAGCTTTTTGACCCGGACAGCTTTTGTTTTCAAAGAATTATTTTTGCCTCCCAGAGCAGGTGAGGAGTAGGAATGTGGAAAGAGT
>NW_010417929.1:34088-38862 GCF_000710305.1 Buceros rhinoceros silvestris | reverse complement strand
GATCAAATTTCATCAGAAAAAGTACTGTTGAATAAAAGAAACCATTACATTAATCCTCATCTTCAGACAAATTCTACCTCACGTCAGCAGTTGGTAAAGGGAGCGGGCAAAAGATGACAACGAGGTAATCTGTCTGCCCTTTCCGTGTCCTTAAGCTTCTTGAAAAATCCGCTGTCTTTGTCTCCACAAGATTTTTAACCCTTCAGCGGATGTTCAGGAGTTACACTCTTTTTTGAAGAAAGAGAAAACATGCTTTCCCCATCTGGCAGATGCCTTGGCACCCTGTTAGCATCCTGATGGCCATTTGTGTCGATGATTGTACTCACCGTCACTTTTGATCTGCAGGAAAAACCTCTGAGTGATTGCCACAGAATCAATTCTCTTTAGTCTTGGTGGGAAGATTTCTGTCAGCCGCCTAAAAGTTAGACACCTCATCCAAACAGGTGACCTAGGCACTCATGATGGGATCCATCCCACCCCAATCTAAATGTCTACACTGGTTTAACTCCAGAGAGGCCTCCCTCTTTGCACGGATTGTAGAGCAGGCTAGACCACTAGTTTAAAGCAGAACTGCAGCTTTTAGACAACTAAGACTAGATTAAATTAATCCCACCTCCATGACTTGTGTGGTCTTCAGACAGCCTCCAGCTGCTCTAGCTCCATTTTGTCCTGAGTTTCCTGACCACTGTATACTGGGAGGAGGTTGTACCCACATTTTTTAAGATGCCATGGCATTACAGACCCGTGTGGCAGCAGTAGCATCAGCCTATGAACCATGCCTGAAGTGGTGCTGAGGCAATCGACAAATCCTTGTTCTCTTTTTAGGCTATTTTTCTACTAAATTTACACCAGAGTAACTCTAACACCTTCACTAACATTATCTGAGGTGTTGCGGTTTCTCCTGACCTTCAGTAAAAGGAGCATAAAGCCAACAAATTATTGACAGAGAAGCTCAGCAGAGCCTGTTTTCATGCAAGGCATCTCTATAAAACCTCTACGGAAAACAGAGCACTCGCTGACCTGAAAGCCATCTGATTCTTAAACAGCATCCCAATCCAAACAGACTGATCTTTAAACCGGACCTTGTAATTCCTTTTGCAAAATCAGCCCTACTGTTGAGGTACATCTGCTGAGCGTGGAGTCAGATTATTTTTTCTGTGCACCAGTATTTCAGTAAGTTTACAGATGAACTCTGTAAGCTCCGGAGCAACTTAAAAGCTGTACACTGACTGTGCTCTTTTCAGCCCCTGTCAAACCCCAGCTCTACTCCAGGACTAACATATATAAAGCATTTGAGCTGTTCAGCACCGTCCTTAGACTGCAGTTGTGCCATAACACACCTAGTGACACCTAAACCTCATCAACCTCGCCCACAATTAAACACAAGTGCAGGAAGACTGGCGAGGGAGCGGGCTAGTGCCCTAGTTGCCTAGAGCTCCCCAGAGACGATAGATGGAGGCAAGCGCTGCCCCAGGGTAACACATCTTGGATGGGACAGGATGGGATAGGAAGAATCAGCCTCTGGAAATGCCTATTCACTGTTCCACGTGCAGGGATTGAAGACAACTATTTCAGGACAGACCTCTGACTTTCAGACGGCTAAAGACTGTCAGGATGAAACCCATCCATCCCTGGACGGGAGAAGCTCACATTCCTGGGTTTTTCAGCCAGCTTGTTTGTCTTTGCCCTGAAGTGAACTCCCATTAATCTCGGAGTAAGTCGTGGCTGAGAAGTAGTTTGTGAATCTGCTTTTTATCTTTACCACCTTTCAGCTCTCATTTCCCAGCCTCCAGCCCAGCCCGGATGCCTGGCCCTGACCATGTGTGCAGGCACGCTCCCAGGCATGCCAGGACTGTTCTCGAGAGAGGGAGCTCAGCCACCGAGCTGCGTGCACACAGCCTTTGGCATCTCACTAAAGAAAAGGCAGTAGAAACTTTGTACTCCTGGAATGGCCTTGCTTCCTTACAAGAATATCTGAAGTGGTACTTACTTCCTTGGGTTTTTCTTCCAGGGAGACTACTCGTTCTCATTTTATTCACTTATGAGAAAGGGAAGAAAAATAAATGCCATAGTGATAGGACACGAAGAAGTACATGTGATTTGGTGAAGACTGTCTGAATGCTGAACTCAAGTACTAGGGGAGCTGTAGCATTTACTAAGCTTTATATTCAGGGCAATACCCCAAGCTCTATTTTCTCTGTATTATGTTCATCCTGGCTATTAATGACACCCATATGACCAAATAAATCTGGCCACGGAGGAAGTGGTTTGCTTGGGCTGTGTGTGGGCTGAGTTTATGAGTAAGTTTTGAGGAAGCTGTTCAGGAGCTTCATTGCCCTCCAGGGAAGTGTCTTGCACAGCAGCTTTTGGGATAGGGAAGAGAAGAGAAGAGGGAAGCAAGACCCCCTGTGAGGTGGCAGTACCTCCAGCTGCTGCCAGCCCGAGGCCAGCGTGGGTCTGGCACCTTTGCAGTCCTGCCCTGGTGTCTAAAATGCCTGGTCTTGGGGACCAGGAGGAGCCGTCTACCCCTGAGTGAGAATTCCATTTTTTGGTTTTAATTTTATTTCATTCCATTTTGAAGCTGTGAAGGAGTAAGACAAGATGGTAAATAAAAGCTGGGGTTACTTATTCATTTTTTACTTCTTTTCAGATTGTCTCCTGAAAAATTAAGGCAAGTTAAGACTAAGGTCTTGGTCATTAGGCTTTTCTTCTCCTAGCAGAAGAGTAGATGCCAAAGTGTTAATAACATTCCTTCCTAAGCTTTGAAAAGAAAAAAAATTCTGCCATTAAGAAAGGTGTTTTTTTTTCATTTTACCTACAAAAATTGGTAATGGAATTAAAAAACGGTACGTGTTTTGCCTTACCCCAAGAGACCTCAGCTAAGTACGGCTTCCGCTGGTGGCGAACGTACAAGTAACCTGCTAAAGGGACTATCCCAGCACTGAATTTACTGCAAAACAAACAAATGTGACATAAGCAAATAGGGGAACGACTGAAAAGGTGCTGGGAGGGTAAAGACGTGAGGTTTTTTCATTGGTTTCACTGGTTCAAAACGTTTAATACCTCAGCAAAAAAAACTAGCAGTGCATGGCCAGGCAGTAGCAACTAGGCGCGTTGACTAAATAAGCAATTTTAAAGCATTCAATCAAGCTAGCTGATGGGAGGGGATGAAAAAGGAATTTTTAAAAGCTATTCCATGCACTTGAAGTGTCTTTTTTCATTCTGGTCTCCAGATTCCAGGACACGTCTTTGCATGTCACCGAAATCTAGCTGAAATCTCAAAGACTGAAATTCTCTGCTGGGGGTTAGGTGGAACCTGAGTGGTCATAAAAACCTGAATGGGCCGCTACACCAGAGGAATTTCATTCAAGGAGTTCCTCTGCCATTTTCCTAAGGATATTTTATTTATGTTTTATAACTCTATCTTCTGCCTGCACTACCAAAACCTCTTAGCAACTTCTCAGCAATGAATCTTCTGAATAATGAGCTTTTTAAAGCTTCCTGAACTGAACTCTTCACACTGTGTATATTAGAGAACTAATACTGTACTCAAACTCTTCTGACTGCATGTTATTCGGAGGGGCAGAGGAGCTTGTTCTTCCTGTGCCTCTCAGAGGTATGTATCTCGGAATCATCCATCACGCGCAGATCAGCAAGGTCGTCATCAGAATGAAGAAATAAGAGTTTTAAATTGCAGCCCTACCACCTGAGAGACACCCTGGCTTGAAGCCTTAGCGGGGTGTTTGCATTCCTGTCATGTAAACCTCGCACATCCTTTGCAGGTTCGGGCTCTGCCTACAAGACGGCATCCTGCGGGATTAGCTATACGGATCACAGCATGGCTGAGGTGTGGATCAAGTGGTGTTTTCTTTGTAGCTTTTATGTTAGAGGATCACTCTGGCGCTGGAATTTTACCATCCAAAGTGGGTTTTGTTGACTGCTCAGACGAGCTATGCTCAGCTCTAAGAAGCAAGTTAAACTGCCACTAGATAGAAGCCCAGGTGTGCGCCAGGCTGGGCTGGACTGGCTGCGTTTCCCCAGTATGATTAGAATCTTCTCACTCACCACGTCAAGAAGAAATAAACTGATTTTGTAATGTGATCACAAGGCCCCATTTCTGTGGCATGATAGTGTTGTATGAACTATAGCTCATGTATGGCTTACTTCAAAATCGCTGCCTTTGGGGGTGTTTTATAGGCAAAACACATGAAGATACCCTTTACAGGTATTTCAGATTGAATTAATGACAAATGGGAATCCACGTGCATGAATAGAACAAAATTGAAACAGGAGCTTATGAAAAGCCCCAGCAAACGGGGTTCCCTCTCTGTTTGATTCTGCATATTCTGGAGCAGGTTTCCCAGGGCTGCCACAACCAGCAGGCTCGGCGGTAGCCGTTGTTAAGCCTGCCCAAGTAGAGGATTATGCCATGTTCAGATGGGTTTGGATACGTTCTGCCCACCTCTGTTCTGGGCATCTGGTGGCCTGAGAGACATTAATACCGGTCCTTTTCAAGGTTCCCTCTTTATGCTTCAAGGTCCTTGTAAGTGTCTGCCTTTTCCAGATGCAAGACAAAGCATTTCCCAAATTTGGCAAGAGGAGAATAGAAACCTGTAGCTGCTTTACTGCGATGTTTTCTCCAGCTCTAGCAAGGAGCAGGCAGTATAAAACTGTAGCAGCAGAACTGTCCAAAACTGGACACAGGACTCAAGGTGTGGCCTCACCAGCACCGAGTACAGGGGGACAATCACTTCCCTGCTCCTGCTGGCCACAC
>NW_010417929.1:32843-33736 GCF_000710305.1 Buceros rhinoceros silvestris | reverse complement strand
CTTCCCTGCTCCTGCTGGCCACACTAGTGCTGGTACAAGCCAGGATGCCGTTGGCCTTCTTGGCCGCCTGGGCACACTGCTGTCAGTTGTCAACCAGCACCCCCAGGTCCGTTTCTGCTGGGCAGTTTCCAGCCACTCTTCCCAAGCCTGTAGCACTGCAGGGGTTGTTGTGGCTCAAGGGCAGGACCCTGCACTTGGCCTTGTTGAACTTCATACAGTTGGCCTTGGCTCAGCGATCCAGTCTGTCCAGATCCCTCTGTAGATCCTCCTGACCTTCAAGCAGATCGACACATCCACCCAGCTCAGTGTCATCTGCAAATGTACTGAAGATGCGCTCGATCTCCTCATCCAGATCATTGATAAAGATGTTGAAGAGAACAAAACAGAGCCCTGGGGGACACCACTTGTGACCAGCCACCAACGGGTCATAACTCCACTCACACCACTCTTTGTGCCCGGCCTTCCAGCCAGTTTTTTGTCCAGCAGAGAGTCCACTCATCCAGGCCATGGGCAGCCAGTTTCTCCAGGAGAATGCTGTGGGAAACGGTGTCAAAAGCATTGCTGAAGTCCAGGTAGACAACAGCCACAGCTCTTCCCTCATCCACTAAGCAGGTCACCTTGTCATAGAGGGAGATCAAGTTGGTGAAACAGGACCTGCCTTTGATAAACCCATGCTGATTGATTACCTGGCTGTTCTGTAACGTGCTGTGTGATGACACTGCAGATGATCTGCTCCATGACTTTCCCCCGCACCAAGGTCAGACTGACAGGCCTGTAGTTCTCTGGACCTCCTTCCGGCCCTTCCTGTAAATGGGTGTCACAATGGCCAACCTCCAGTCGGTTGGTACCGACCCGGTCAGCCAGGACTGCTGGTAGATAACGGAAAGTGGCTT
>NW_010417929.1:15632-32740 GCF_000710305.1 Buceros rhinoceros silvestris | reverse complement strand
TAACTGAAAGTGGCTTGGTGAGCACTTCTGCCAGCTCCCTCAGAATTCTTGGATGGATCCCATCTGGCCCCATAGATTTGTGCACATCTAAGCAGTGCAGCAGTTCACTTACTCTTTCCTCTTGGATTATAGGGGCTTGATTCCTCTCTCCATCCCTGCCTTCTGGTTCGAGAGGCTGAGCACTCAGTAAGTTGATCTTACTATTAAAGACTGAGGCAAAGGCGGCATTCAGTAGCTCAGCCTTTTCCTCATCCTTGGTCACTATGTTTCCTCCTGCACCCAGCAAAGGATGGAGACTCTCCTTAGCTCTCCTCTGGCTGTTGATGTATCTATAGGAACATTTTTTGTTGTTTATTCTGGTAGTGGCCAGAATAAGTTAAGCTGAGCTTTAGCCTTTCTAATCTTCTCCCTGCACAGTCTCACAAGAACCTTATAATCTTCTGAGTGGGCTACTCCTTCTTCCATAGGCCTTCGACTTTCCTTTTCTTCCTGAGCTCCAGTCAGAGCTCTCTATTCAGCCAGGCCGGTCTTCTACCCCAGCAGCTCATCTGACGGCTCACAGGAACGGCCTGCTCCTAACCTTTGAGGATTTCCTTCTCGAGGATTGTCCAGCCTTCCTGGACTCCTATGCCCTTCAGGACTGCCTTCCAGGGGACCCTGCCCACTAGCCTCCTAAAAAGGTCAAAGTGTGCCCTCCAGAAGTCCAAGATGGCAGTTCCACTGACCCCCCACCCCTCCCTACTGCTTCAAGAACTGAAAACTATTATCTCATGATCACCTTCATATCACCCACGAGTCCTTCTCTGTTTGTGAACAATAGGGAGTCTTCTCTGGTTGATTCCCTCACCAGCTGTATATTACGGTTAATCAAAAGATCTTTCTACGTAGTACATACAATAATTTTTTTTCTTCCAAAACACAACAGAGAACACAATCCGGACATATACGCTGCTTGCGTATTTAAGCAGTGTGTAGTTATTCCAGCTGTCACACTACACCCAGTATGAAAGTAGATGCCACTAAAAATCATCACCTGCTAATCACTACTTCATTGCAGTAGCTGAGAGACAATTTTTACCGGCACAAGGGTTCAGATAAGCTATTTGGTGTAATAAATGATGGTAAATATTTACATAAACAGTCCTAACCACAGGACAGATCTGTAAGGTTGCCTCCTCTCCTTTTTTCTTTCCTTTATCTCTGTGCTTCCACTGTGCCAAACACCTCCGTTCACTCCTCATGGATTCCAGGACACTGTTCTAACCTGCTTCCTTTGCACCTTTCGAAGGGGGTTGATTTTCCCCCTCTTTCTATCACATGCTTTGACACTTGGCTACTACAATAGGAGGTGGAAAGTAGGCAACACATATTCACAGCTCCTGAAACAAAAGAAAACAGTGAAAGACATTAGAATTGTAAAACGTGTCAAGAAAAACACATTATTCCCCAAGGGAAAGGAACTATATTTTTATCTTTTCGTGGAAGAAGGCGATGCTGCAGTCACCTAACACATGGGTAAGATTAAAGGCTGCTATTACTCTTTGGCAGCATTCTGAGGGTGAAAAAGGCTCATGACAGTCATATGAAGAATACAGAAAGGTGGCAATAAAAATACGTGCACAGCTGCCACCCCAGCTTGGAAGCCTACTGGCAAAATATTGAAGTTATTTTATATTAGATAACTCTTGAGCCTTATTCTGCTCAGCTATGCCTTCAGAAATCCTGTCACTGAGATACCTGCTAACCATTTGCACCCTTGTAAGCCAAACTGGAACCCACAGATGTGTATTCACAGCTTTATCTAAATAAGAACTAGTAAACTCACCCAAAAATTACAAAGAAGCCAAAAGCCGTTGTTCAAACTCTTGGGTAATCATGAGCCACTAGAAATATTCTTAAGCTGTTGTTCTGGGTTTTACAGTAGGCCACACAGAAATAAAGAAATTATAAAGATACATTAGGTAAAAGTGATGGTATTACAGAAAGTGAATAAGCCTAAACATCGTCTGTAAAATTGTTTTTATTGTGCTTCTTCTTTAATATCTAAAAATAAAGCCTTGTTTATTTGGTTTTGATGATAACATTGACTCACCTACCAGTCAGAAAACCAAAGATTTCTCTATCGTGTTTGTTTTGCAGAAGTAACTTGCAAAACAAGAAGTCCTTTTAGAGGCAGTAACACTATAATCACAGAAGGGCTGTCATTTTTTGGATTGGGAACATAAAATAGCACTTTATGTTTACTGTGTTCACACTCATAAATATAAGTACCCTGGAGTGGAAGACTTGAAAGGCTTTACGTATAAGCTGCCTCATACGGTGTTGCGTGTGTTCTCTCATCTGGTATAAATAGCTTCTGCTTTCCCCTGGGTTGTTCTTTCCTCTACTTGGCTTCACCCCTTCTGAGGTCAGAAATGTATTGTGCTGGTCGCTGCGTGATGAGGGGGGTCAGCCATAGCCGCTTAGAGATGCAGAAGCTGTCTCTGTGCATGAATCATGCTGTAAAGACAGTCTGTCCCACAGCTTTTATTCAGAATTCCCACTAAGTTCAGGGAAGCGTCCTGTTAACAGCAGACACGTCAGAAAAACGCACGTGGACTAGACCCATTGCTTCTGTTGAGACTACATCTCCTCAAGACAGTGAGATACGTCCCTGGGTGCCTGGTGCTTTCGCTGTGTATGCCTTGGAGGCACCGTTGCCCTGCGAGCAACGAGGAGGACCTGCAGAGGGGCCCGGCTGAAGGCTCTGTGAAAGGCTGTGCTTGAGTTTGCTGATGTACCAGATCGCTGATCAAACACACATGCTCAGGGCGGCATGGGTGGCAGGGTGGCAGCGCAGTGAAATAGGTTATTCCGCTTTGGCTGGTGTCACTACACAGACATCGGTGTCAGTAGTTTTTCGCGGCAGGCAGGCAGCTCCCTTCCCCTGGCCCGGTGTCCCAGCTCAGTAAATAGGTGTGTGGGTGTGAAACGGGTGGTTCGATCCTAAGGCAACTGCAGCTACTCCAAGCTTGCAGGTTGGAAGATGCATTGGCCAAAACACCTTCCTCAGGAGAAGAGCAGCCCTGCGTGGTCACTGGAGGAGAACACGCGCACACCCTCAGCACAGGAACGGGGCTTGCCCCACAACCTGCACAGCACCTGCGAGTACACGAGAGGGAAATTCCGCTGTTGAACACCACGATCATCTCGCTTATTCAGCTGGAAATCCACCCTTCAGACGAACCCTCCTTAGAGACTAGTTATGAGGAAAGTTTCGGCTTGAAATGCCATCATTTTGATTATGCACGTGAAGACAGAAAAAGGAACAGCTCGGTTTGAAGTGTTCAGCACCTGCAGCTCCTCCAGACTTCAGTGGGATTTCTGACTGCTTGGCACTTCTGACAAGGAGACTAATCATTTCACAGCAGAAAAGGATTCTTTTTTTCTTCCTTATAACCAGAAGTTCTGTATAAATCATATATAAATTAGGGGTAAAAAAGCTGTAGGGCTGAAACCTTGCAGAGCATTTCCAGACAAGAAGTGTGGTTACAGGCATACAGAGACAGGCACATGTAGTTGTCTCCACTTACGCTGCAATATGGTGTTCCACTGCAGCACAAAAATAGAAATTACATGCGTATGATGATTACTAGAAGAAGTTGTTGTAGCTGTAATAAGGCATTACAACAGTTAGCAGATTGTTAAAAACTCATTTTAACGTTACCTCCTCACTAGTCTCCCGGGATTTTTTGTTTTGTTATTCCAAAGTAAGTACAAACTGTTTTTTGCCTTTTACAGACCCTAATGTTCAACTCCATTTTTATATCGCTCCAAAACAGCAGCTTCTGATTTAAATGGCTCTGAGCGGGCATTCATAATTGAATTCCACTACAATTTTTGAATAAAACCACAGATAGGCTGTTTGTTTTTTCAAGCTAAATTTAGCTCTAGCCATCAATACAAATGGGCTGCATGCGTGCAGGTTTGTGGGGGGGGGCTGCCCACAGCACCCGCATGGTGCCAGATACAAACTGAAACTAGCAATTTGGAAGGATTTCAACACCAACTTTCCCAACTTCCCTGTCTAGGGGCTTTCGGAGCAATTAAAGATTGCCTGGCTCCTACTGGAGGCCACCAGTGCCTTAGCTAGCATCAACATTGGGCGTGGGTCAAGTGTGGCTACCTGTGCTTAGCGCCTGTAGTCCACGAGCTGTGAAAGGGTGACAAGGCTCACGGCAGGAAGAAGCAGTTGCCTCCCACCTTGCCATCAGTGAGGCTTCACAACAGCTTCAGGGGACACTCTCAAACAAACTGGGAAGACATTAGAGGGAACTATTGTGATATATATGCAAGTTTTATTGGAAATGCTACCTTCAGGGAGCAATTTTCAGTACTGCTCTATCAAAACGGAAGGACATCCTAAAGCAAGGTCTGCTACTGCTCCACATTTTCATGAGAGGTGTGGGCAACTCAGTAAAATGTGTGTTTGACTTTGCAGATGATATCAAAATGACAGAGGCTACACACCTGTTAAAGGACAAGCTTTCAAAAGGATCTTGAAAGTCATGATTAAAGATTAAGATGCAGTTCCAGAAGGTACAAAGTTATGGAATTAGGGAGCAATAGCAAAATCATCAAGTAGGAAAATCTGGTGTACAATGGCAGCTTAGACGGAAGTTCCTCAGAAGAATATCTGCAGTCTACAGCAGATCACAAAGAGAACAGCAGTCACCAAAACCATGTTGAGTAAAGAATAAATACACTGAAACACACTGTTAAATTATGTGCAAAACTGTAATTAATTTTCCTGCAGAAAAAAAATTAACAGGAATATTCTGATAGATCTCAGCCATTAAGTAAAAGGAAAACAGAGAGCAGTGGAGTGATGTCAAAGGAAAGCAGTGAGAATCCACAGAGGCCCACAGTGTCTGAGGAGCGGCTGAAGGAAATAGGATTGTCTAGAAGTCTGGAGGAAGGTGTGATAACCATCTTCCAAAACAAAAAGGTAATTGCAAAGAAGCAGCAGATAGATTGATTTCCTTGTCTAACATAAAGGAATGAGAAAGACAGACCAAGGAAAGTCAGAAAAAAGGCTGGGAAGGTCTTTCTAGTGAGAAAGTTGCTTAAGGTGAGAAACGGAGTGTCCTGGGCACAGGTGTGGGATCTCCACCGCTGACATGGCTGGGAGGAGATTGGACTGAAGTTTTCTGGCAATAAGGCAGATACTGTCCTTGGGTGAGGGACACAGCTCTCCGCTGTGTTCTCCACGCTTTTTGTGGATGCCCAAGATGACAATGCCCAGGGAAGAGATAGAAACTCGGCTTCCAATGACTTTTACTTGTACATTACCCTCTAAAACCTGGCAGCAACCCCTAAAATGACACCCTGCTGCAAGTCTATGAACGGCTTGATATTCCACTCCCTCTAGTGTGGACCTCTTCATTCACTGTGACTTCTCCATGCAGTTGTGGTCCGAATGTCCCTGAAAAATGTATTTTTGTTTGACTCTGAAGATCCCTAATAAAATAAGCCCGTGTGTTTGGACAGATCCATCGAGCAAACCTTGGACTTAGTAACTTCCGTCACCATTAGATAACTTTATCAATATGACTTTATCATATCTAGGTTTTAACATGATAATTGAAAGCACAATTCCTTCGATGGATGGATAGAAAATTGAGGTGAGGAGAGGTTCTTGCAGGAACTCAAATGCCTTCAGACTGAAAGAAAACAATAACAGCATCACAGGAAAGACAGCAAAAGCTGGAAAAAGAACTGCACAGGAAAGAGATAACTTAGACGCCCTTTGCCTCTTCTGCTCTAAGAGAAACTAAGTGTAGATCCTCCTGCATCAAGGACACCGAGGCCAGAGTGCAACCAGGGGAGAAAGGAGGGTAAAGAGAGCCAACCTTGCCAGTGGGAAGACAAGAACATATGAACGTTTATATCAGGCCAGTGTCATTTATTAATGACAAGTTTTCTTTTAATAGATACCACCTTCTTAATTGAAAGAGCCAAAGAACAAACCGTAGTGCTTATGGCCTTGGGGCTGAGAGAATGAGAAGGTGAGGAAGGGAACAGAGCTGGGGAGGTGGGACAAAGTCCTCAGCAGGGGTGTGGGTGAGAGGGAGTCACAGCTGTGACTTGGGCGAGCCACTCGTACCTCCTGAGGGATGACGGCAGTGTCCAGCCTCCATCACTGTCACTAGTGATTGATCAGGCTGCACAGGTGAGAGCACAAAACAAAATTAATTCATAAACCTGATTTTCTCTTAGCAGCTGATACACTGCTCACTAGGAGGATGTGGTGACGTACTCCATAAAGACTCGTATCTAAATCATTACAAACAAGAAATTTCGTTTCCAAGCAGGAAAGGGCAGACAACTATTAAACTGAGAAACTATGAGCAAGCTTTCACGACAATGTCCTCATGCAAACTGAGCAATACTTGCCAGATACACACCGTATCTATTGGCAGATGGTGGTCCTGCTGGGAAGGGGCTCGGTTCTCTGATGAATCAGTAAAAATGGCCCTAAACTGGTATAAAAACAGAACCATGGGATCACAGACATCAAAAAATCCTGTGCTGCCAAGTATGTTATTCTCAGCGAGATTTGTGTGCGAATATAGCTGTTACCCCATAGAGGTATAAACTGTTACCCATTTGGACTTCTGCTCTAAGGAAGGACGTGCTAACCCGACACGCATCTTCTGCCCAGAGCAGGGGCAGTTCAGTTCATTGGCAGCTCCCAGCACAAGAAGACTTTTCCTATCAGCTCCGACTCGCTTAGGAAGGTTTGGGGAATGTTTTTTTACAGACCCCTCAGAAGGCATTAACTGGTGTAACCCCCAGCGGGTACATCTCACAGGTCCCTCTGGTGCTCGATCCTCAGAGACACAACCCCAGAACAGCAAGTACGATCACGGTGTAAATGGAAGCGGTAGGTATCCAACAGCACGATGCACTGTGTCCCACCAGGCCAGAACAAACCCCTTGAGGGCCCCAACCTTCCCCGCCTCAATCGCCTTAGCAAACACACTTTTGGTAGTACCTGCCCACTTCCACCCCGCATCTTTGCCATTCACTTCCCTCCAGACAGCCTGGAGGGCCATGGTGCAGGCAGGTGGCTGCAGGGAGCCCAGATGGGAGCCCCTTGCTTGGGGCACCTCCATCATCACCCCAAGGTGTACTTGATGCCACTTCAGTGAGTGGACACCAAAGGCATGATCTCTTTCAGTCCCCAGCTACAGCTGGTCAGCTCCAGAGCAATTGCTCATGCTTTTAGCTCCGGTGGTCCTTGAAAACCTTGTACATCGGGAGAGACAAACCCCTGAATTATAGGTGTTAGTCTGCTCTGGACAGTGAAAGAAGACCACATGTTGCTTCACTGTATGCTCAAAAGCTCTACAGAAATCTCTACAATTCCATACAAAAGGACCTTCTTTAGTACTTCATGTTAGCATAAGTGAATTTTCTTGGTAGTTCCATTAATGAGACAGATCTCATGCTACTTTGTTAATTGTCTCGGAAGTATTTGTTCAAATAATGCAAAAATGAATGAGTCAAAATCCTTATAAAGACCATAACATCTTTACTTACCCGTTTCTGTACATCTGTAATAATAACTTTCCACAGCTACTCAAGTTCCTCCTGGTTGTTTTCACGACGCTGATGAATGCCGTGCTGTACAAGATGCACCAACTGTTCAGCTCCAGGACACGTCATGAGAGCACGCTACTTGTCATGCTGCAGTTTGAAATGTCCCCGTGACCCTCTCTGGCTGCAGAAGAGAATCAGCTGATGTTGATACAGTTAATCAATACTCAGCTGTCCGGGTCGGGTACATTAGCGCTGGGTAACCAACAGCGCCCAAACAGTCTATTAACACAAGTCATTAATAACTAATTGGAAATTGGGATCATTTTGTAAATTATTCATAGGTAGAAATTTAAAGTTGCTGAGATTTACAACAGATAACGTGAGTTCCATTCTCAGCCACTTTCCACAGGCTCTGGATTCCCACCGATTCGTAGCTCAGTGTCTTTCGTTTTCTCGGTTTTGGTAAGAACCACAAGAGGAGGGTGATTATGTGAGGTAAGGCACCAAATGTCTAAAATCTGAACGGCGATCTGTCCTGTGGTGGACACTTAGCGGTGGCTAATTTTCAAAGGCTGTAAACAAAATATTCCATATTGCATGAACTGCTCTGCCAAACCCGATTTATGCACAAAAAGCCGATGCTGTCTCACAGAGCTCTCCAGTTGCTCTCCCCTCCCCTTTTAGATGCAAAGCATGTAATTCCTGAAAGCCAGCTGAGACACCAAGAGACGCCACCCTTTGGTAAACCCCCAAAGGGCTGTTTGGGGAACATAGTTACACCTCAGTACACAAACCCGGCAAACCCGCGAGTATGTTGTGATCTCTGACTCAGGGAAGCCTCGTATTGTATTGATTTCACGTGATGGGATGGATAGTAGAGAAATTTAATGAGCTTCCAATGGAGACATGGGACCTCCCACTTAATCCTGGGTTGGGTAGGTGGCTTGTCCTGCCACGTGTCTAAAGCAGCAGCCACTGTCTGAAGAGAGGCAGCAGCAAATACCCCACAGGCAGGTACAGTTACTCTTTTTATAAGTATTTATAAAGCAAAACACCAAAGAGAACATTTCTTCCTAGTCCTAATCATATTTCATAACTTGAAAGACCTGAAATCCAGAGATCATAGTAACAGGGAAATACATTCCTTGCATGATAATTTTTAAGCATTTAACATTATGCAGAGATGCCAACATTCAAGGATTATTTTTACAGGAATATGGAGGTGTTTACTGCACACTAGAGCCTACAGGATTTTTCCATAAGGGGATCTTTGCTTGAGCAAATAAATTCCAAAGTCCAAAGTTTGTAACAAATGATTAAACAAACCAGCACAATGTCTCTGTGAGATTGGTGTGGGCATTAGGATCATCACAGATAAATCCAGCTTCAACATGCTGAAAACCTCTCAAAGAACACAGATTGACTTCATGATTTTGCAAATATTTGCATAAAAATCAACATTACTACTGTGAAAATTGTTTTGTTAATTTATTCCAACTTGTAGGATCCTTTAGGTATTAAAATGTAAATATTTACCCAGCCAGAAGTGCTTTTCCTAAGTCTCTCTCCAGACAAATAGAACTTTTACAACTACTGTTTGTTCTATAAAAAATAGGAAGCACATTGGAACATTAAGCAAATTGCTCTCAGTTACCCCAGTACAGCCCAGTAGTTTTTATGCTAAACCTTCAGACAGGAACTGGCAGGAGATATTTCATTGCATTTGTGTGACATTCTTTAACTGGTTTTCATACATTCCAGTTTCATGTAAATAGATCCACGTAGCCTAATGCTGCTGTATGGCATGTCTGAGACTCTGCAAAGATAAAAGGGATACCATTAACCTCACTCTTGCCTTTAGCTGGAATATTTCCTGGATTTTTTTGAAGCTTTTATGTATTTTTTCTGTAATTGAAGAGCAAAAATAATTAAAATGGCTCTATTTCTGGCAATTCCTTGTCATTTGAATGCTAGAAGCCACAAACACATATTATAGGAACTGATTAGCCTTGACATTGTGATACTTAGAGTCCTAAAATAAAGGAATAAAATAACCCCTTGAACCCCATTTCAATTCAAAAGAGGGGGGAAAAAAGATCCCAGGCTTGTTAACATAAATGGTATGTGCAACTATGCATAAGACAACAGCCCCTTGGTAACACTTTTCCCACAGGAGGGAATTCCAGCAAAATTGTAGGCAGCGTGCAGATACTTTATTTTCTAAACAGAAATTGCATTATGCCAAAAGACATATACATTTCAACTGCTATTAGAGCGTAATTAAATTATGTCGGTTATCTCTGTTTGTAATACAGGGAACAAGGCTCCTGTTGAAAGCACAAGGCGCTCCTGAGTTAATATCCTTTCATCTCACTAAGTGTCCCACGGTAGGTGGTCTGCGGGGCTCGCTGGCTGCAGAACTTTTCACAGGATTTGCCTGATCCAGTGCTACTTTTTAGCTTTTGGGTCAAGTGAAAAAAAGTAGCAAGAAAGCCACAAGAGGACAAATTTGCCTTTCACTTACACCATGTAAACCCTGTGGAATGGGGGAAGCGGGACAAAGACTGGCTACTGTGCCTTTGACACAATGAGAAATACAAATATTTTGTGAGCAGGGCAACAGACGTCTTTGAAATTTGCAGCAAAGTAACAATTTCAGTAAAACTGCAGACCCCATTATTTCCTGCTCACTGAAAACATATGTTGATGCTGTTGCACATCAGAAACAATCAGAAGTCATTTTACTTCTTATTTCAATGCCTGAAACAGTAGCTTACTTTCTAATGCATAACCAATTGTTACAAAACATCTGGTCAGCTGTACCCTTCATGGTTTATAGACAAATTCTTTCTTTAAAGGCAAATTGGAAAATTTTATGCTTTCTTTTCCCTATAAAAGCAGTATTTCCTCAGCCCCTGCAGAACTCCTTTGCCTGGCTTACTCACTATTTCCAGTGGACGTGGATATTGTGTGTATGTCTGTCAAAAGAGAAAACAGATTTTCTCGGACAAACTCTTCCTCTCCGCGTCTTCACTTCCCACCCCCCTGTTTTCCTTGCCCCTGCTCATGTCACACGTTGCTCCCTCGGTTCATCATCCGGGGTGCCACGTGGCAGCTTTGCCGGGTTGCACCGTAGGGCTGTGAGCACAAAGACTTCCATGCACGAAGGAGAAAACTAAAGTCATGACAAACACATCCGGTGTAAAATACGGAAACCGCTTTTCTTTAAGAAGGGGCCTCTAATCTTTACATACTCCAAGGTCACGAACGTTAAGACATGTTACCCGGGTCTCTCTTACTGCATTAAATCTTGGAAAGCTTTCTGCAATACTGCATTTGCCTCATAAACCTCATCCTAGAGCCGAGGACTCCTGTATCAGATGACCCTCCTGCACTGTCAAAACTCACCTGCCGGCTGGTAATCTTCCAGTGGCAGAAAGAAAAAAACCCCAAACTGAGAAAGATGTTAAAAATTATTCCTGAACAGGAAAGCACAAATGGCACCCAATCCTCGTTTAATTGTAATACGAGCAACAACTCGAGGATGTGGTTTTAGCCAAGACAGACGTTACATAGAAAGATGAGGCAATGGTTACCTAAATACAGCAGAAGAACTTCAGTTTCCCGAAAGCCCAACTTATACCAAGTTGCACCGTGACTCATGACTTCAGCAATCAGCTCAGATATGACAGAGCTCTGCCATTGACAATGCGCTCTTGGCACCATCCAAAACAAGAAATATTAAATACAGATGAGGGAAAGTAGCAGCATAATCTAGAATATGCAGACTTATCACAGCTCATAACTATATCTGTAAATTTGTGGTGTGCAGGAATAGGTGTTTGAGGGATTTGAATGTAAAACCAAGGAACATTAAAAAGTAACAGAAAATTATACTATAGGTACCTGAATATAAGAGGGAGAGCTTGGAAGATGTGGTTCAGAGGAGAAGGAAAGCATTCAAGTGTTTGATGCCAAGAAAGGCCAAGTGTTTGATGCCTTTTTCATTTCTGTTGTCACTAAAACGGCATCTGATGCAACTATGACAACTGAAAACAAATGGCTAAAATAAGGAATGACTGGTACTTCGGTAACCTGTAAGCCTGCGGGCTCTGCAAAAGCCCCCGAGATCTGCCTGGAGAACTGGTTCATACAATTTCTGAGACATTATCAGATATCTTTGAAAAGCTGTAGAGGACTGGTGACATTCCAGGTGGCTAGAAAAGGGCAAACGTGGTGCTTATTTTTCGAACAGATGCAAAGGGACAGCTTGGAAACAATAGGCCGGTTCAGCTTTTAAGTCACCTTACAACGGTGGAACAATTACTTCCTAAAAAAAATAACTTCCTAAAAAAAATACACAAAAGAAAGAAAAAAAATTATAAAGAAGGGGAAAATGGTAGCAGCACCCATGTATTTGTAAACTTCCAACCTTGCAAAGCTAATCTAGTTTACCATAACAACAGGCAACCCTGTTTTGCAGATGAGGGAAGGAGCGCGGGGAACGAAGGCAGGGCAGTGCTGTCAAATACCTTCCTGAATGACTTGGATTATGGAGTAAACCTCCCTTGCTACATGCATATACACACAGGAGAGATGAAGGTACGTTGATACATAAACATGTACAATGTACATCTGAACTAACTGCAGGTAAAAACAGCTGCAAACAGCTGGGAGCTCAATTAGGGATGGGGCTAAAGTCCAGAATTTTTTTTTTTTTTCCAGAAACTCAGGAGAGATTGCAAAAGGTCAGGATGTGATTAAATAAGGACAATGACAAGGTTTTATAGGTAGGTGGAAATAACCAATGACATGAGCACAAACAGTGAATGAAAGGAAAGCACGGTTACAGGAGAGCAAAAGCAGACCGTGAGTCACCACCCCGAACCTCTGCCAAAACCCAAACCTCGCTCTGGACATACTGGCAGAAGGCATCACTCCAAGGCATCTGAAGTCCTTCTCCCACCCGTCTTAGCACTGGAAAGGCATCAGGAAGAGTCGGTGTCCGCTTGGGGCACCGGCTTTCAAGGAAAACATGAGCTTTTGGGCAGATTATGATTGGCAATCTGTCCAGAGATGTGGAAGAATTAGAGCTGTTTTTTCTGAGGGAGGACATGAGATGTCATAAAGTCCTGCAGAGGAAATTCTGAAAAGAAATCTAATTTGTGGATTGCTAATGACTACAATAGATTACTTTGAAAGGTTGTGCTATCCTGTCACTGGAATTACTCAGCTTGTTGGACAAGTATCTGCAAGAAGAATTTAAGTGAATTGGTACTGACTCTGAGCAAGGGAACGGACCGACTTGTTGACATCCATTCCAAGCCCACTGCCTGGGACTGTGTGCCAGGGTTTGGCTTACGTGGGTTTGATATCTTCTGCCTTATCTGTGAGTGAGTGTCTGATCTTGCCTGGCTGTTAATTGCCCCATTTCTTGCTTTCTTAAAACCTTGGCGAGGTTTTCTCTGGTATATCTATATACCACGCAGACACCCTTATGGACTCCCTGGTTCATGGAAGAGTAGTATCTTTACTGATGTTCTCAACTCTTTCCAGAAGAAGTCTCGAAAACAGTGTAACCCAAAGCATCCCCTCGAGGGCCCATGAACATCTATCTGGTCCTCACAAACGATGGCAGCCCGTTGACTGATGTGCCATGAGAGTGGCCGGGCTGATGGCGCCGTAGTCGGTGCTCACCGCTATCCCATTGCCCTCCTACCTTCTTCTTGCCTGCGTTTGTCCACCAGCTCCATTTCTGTCCAACGTGCAATGAGTCTTCTGGGATGAAGGTGCCTTTTCTTCTCTTTCTTTACACAGCTGCTAGCAGGATGATGCCTGAGAGAAATTCCCTGGGGCTACACTTCATTGATTATTGTTTATCACAGTAGTATTAGTATTTTCTATTTACAATTACTCACAGGTAGTAACGGCATGCATTCTTCTTTTCAGTTTGTACACAATATACCTTGAGAGAGAGAGAGGAGATGTTTAATCCTTTCTAAATAACCTATCTGAAAGATTATTTCAGATTTTCAGTGATGAAATACTGTGTTCCTTCTATATGGAGTACAACACAGGTTTGGGGGAGGCAGAGATAAGGGAGGGGACAAGGCTTAGGTCATTTGTTGTCCTTCTTAAGTCTTCAGTGAACTCTTCAAGGGAAATAGTGCTCTACTTATTATTTTTACAGCAGACAGATATTAATTCTTATCTTGCATCCACCTGCTTATCTACCACATTACAGAGGGGTCCTGCCCACATTAAATCTACTGGTTAAATGCCAGTTTAATTCTTCTATGCTGTAGGCCACAAGAAATGTGTTCAAAGGGCAGCCCTTCATATACACACCACAGTATAAACATTTTAATGAAAGAGAAATTTTTGTAGGAGGAAAAAAAGTTCCTTTGCTTTGAAAATAATGAATAAGCTCTCACTGAAATGAACCCTTTATGTCTATCTTTATGTTTCTGATCTGGCAGCTTTGAAGAGCTGATATCATCAGTTCTAGAACCTGGAGTCTGGCCACTATTCTCTGAAACTTGCTTTACAATGGAAAAGAAAATTTGAAAGCAAGTAAAATAATACAGACCAAAAAATTCAGGTACTTTTCAAAGCTTGCAAACTGTTCATTATTTTGTGACCTTTTTTCCTGACATACCAACCATCCTGTGTTCTCTCACTTACCCATAGCACTGCCCTGCTACTCTGCTGCTGCATTTAAGATACCAGAGGTACCAAAGCTACAGTTTAACTGCAATTTAACTTCTCCTTTGGAAACTGTTGGTGTGATTCCCACTGTGTGATGCTGAGCAGTTGTTCTTGCCAGAGCCCATCGGCCCAAGCAAGTACATGCTTCTTCACTTCCTCTCGTGTGCAGACACAGAAGCACATCACTGTAAGTCTGACTGCACTGAAAGGGAAAGCAAATCCATGTGGGCTTCAGCTGGGATGGGAAACTTGCTCTCATAGTGCTCTTCACGCACACAGCGCTTCTCACAGGAGTTGCCTTAGCTCATCAATTGAACTTTTTTACAGACAGGGGAACTGAGGCATTGGCCACAAGGCTCAGCAAGCCTCAAAGGTTGACCGCTGAATTTAACAGCAGCAAAGACGGTGCTTTTGAACCCTTTCCTCCCTTGACCCACACAGTTTACTCACCCAAAGCTGCAGTGAGAACGAAGAGCTGGATCCAGGATTAAAGTACGTGATCTTTCCACACACAGACTGTAACTCAGGACTTACTACACGCACCTGGAGGGCACCTTTTCAGATTTTGTTCCACAGCACTCTCCAGCCCACCACTTGTGCTGATAGGTCCAGCTGGTTCCTGGCTGGACAGAGGAGAACCAGCCTGACTCCTCCACAGAATCTCAGTGCACCTTCTCCCGGAGGAGCTCACCCTCTTACCACCACCGGGCTCCCAGGCACCCAATGCTCCAAAACAGTCCCAGGTGAAACTGGGATCTCTAAATGGAAATGTATATTTAAACCATCCAAAAATGCACCACAAACTGAGCTGCCACAAAGGTTTAAGTGATCCAAGTGTTAATAGGCTTTTTTCTAATAATAAAAAATTAAAAATCCATTTCCTTCTCATTTTATAATGATTTCCAGGCTTCCAAAAGTGCAGCATCTGTATCAAAATGTGTTCTGGATGCTCTTGCAACAGGACCTGATATTGAGGGTCGTGAGTCCTGAAAGGCACAGCTCCTTTTCTGGATATACTGGTCAGAGAGATACATGTCAGAAGAAGCTTTCAAAAGTAGCCTTAAAATCTTCTGTGGAGCCAACAGGAGGCAAACATTGGATCAGACGTTTGAAAACAAAATCACAAGAGGCTGAAAAAAGACTTCTGGGGTAATCCAAGGAAGAACCACCGACTCCAGCAACCCACGTTCTCCGGTGAATCTCAAAGGCCCTGGGACATGGACCATCCGCCTCTGCTGATGAGCTGGTTGGTCACGGCAGAGTTTAAGCGTACTGAAGGGCTCCTCTACTTTCCACAATTAGCCTTATGCTACTGAAGCTTGTGCAAGTGGAGGGTCGGGCAGTGTGGAGCACAGCTCTTCTGAGCTCGCATGCTGATTATCCCGCTCTTGGCACATCCCTTCCTCCCACTTACACCAAGGGGGAGGGAGCAGCAGGCAGAGAAGGTCGCTCCATAAATTCAGTAGATCAGAGTCCCCATGAATACTCTCTGGATTTATAGTTACAAGCAGCATCTACCCTTGGAACTGCAGGAATTAGTCTCTGTGTTCTGCAGTCCCCAAATTTCAGAAGTTTATTGTATACACACACTGTCTAGCACAACAGACACCAGATTGTTCCACTTGCAATCAACGTTCATAACAATCCTCTAATCCTGAGAGCAATTGAAGAGATCACACACAGCAGGTTTCAATATATAGCACTGTTCTCATCTTGTTTAGTGTAATCAAGCTCATCTCAGAACCATCAGGACTCTGCTCTTGCCCACTAGTTCAGTATGAACCCAAAGACGACCCAAGGATCTCCATATTCCTTCTGCTACCACAGCGGTTCTGAAATGTCCAAACCATCACGTACTCTGTAAGAGAGGTAATAAGCCAGACACGACTGGATTTGTTTCCTGTCATGGTGCTGGTGTCTCCATCCCTGCCAACCCCACCTGCCAGTCATGGGAAATTCACAGGCACTGCCAGAAGGCTATTCCTCTGACACACAAGACCTCTAAAACTGGCCAGGTATGATTCTCTCTCCCTCGGAAAGAGAATCAAGACTCCAATGTAGACATCGACATTCGGCCACAGGAACTCCACACACTCTCTGAGCCCCAACTCCCTGAGAGCCTCCTGTTTCCCTCCTTCCCTTTGCTCCCCCTTCACTCAGAGGCTCCTGGCATGAAAAACACAAATAAACATGTAACCCTCACAGCTTGGTGACATTTTCTTCCACCTCCCATGGATAACTCATAGCAGGATCACTTTGTGCTCCGTTCAGCTCTTGCACACCGTCTGTGTGGCTCTTTGCGGGAGGGTTATTACCTTTGCTGGTAGCTAATTTTCTGCACACATCTCTACACAGGGTGGCTGACAGGCTCCAAGCAAGGACTACAATGGCCTGCAGTGCATCAAAGTCTGCTGGACAGCCTGTGGTGTTTTGCTTCAGCCACAGTTCAGCGTTACTTGTTCATTTACCTGAAGATCCCTTCTACATGATCAGGTAAGACCAAATTATTCACCCAGTTGTAGTAGTGGAAATTGTGATAGTAATGAATGTGCAGGGAAAAAGACTGGCCTTTGGTCCGTGCTGGAATCGCAATCTTGCTGGCCATCTTCAGACTCCCTGCACCTCAGCTCCCTGCCAATGCGCAAGGCAGAGCACCCCAAAAGGCAGCCCTAAAAAGCAGGCGCCAGATGGGCATGGTCCTCGTCTCAAACATAGGCTGGGTAAACATGGTGAGTTCCTCCAGCAAAGAAGACATATCTGACAAACTGGGAGGATCTGCACAAAAAAAAAAAAAAAAAAGAGGAAGAGAAGACGCG
>NW_010417929.1:6736-15575 GCF_000710305.1 Buceros rhinoceros silvestris | reverse complement strand
AAAAAAAAAAAAAAAAAAAGAGAGAGAGAAGCTGAGCTGTCTCAAAACATTTATTCTGATTTTCTAGAAAGATAAATCAAAAAAAGTCCATTCTGATTCTGGTCAGTTATTGGGTTTTTTCTTCCATTGTTCTATTGGTCTCACTCAAAAACTTTCTTCTCCCAGATCTCAATTAAAACTGCTCAACCATGCTTTTCCTTTAATAATACCTTTTTTTTTCAGAGAAAATGTCTGCTTTTTTTACACTTGCTTTACAAGGCGAATTTGGCATACGGTTCAGTTGCATATCCTGATGTCGGCGTATTGAAGGCAGGTGCACACTCTAAAATATATGGGCACAGAGACTCCTTTCCAGACTATAAAAGAATACTGGACATGTCCTTACATGTAATATCTCTAATTTTTTTATTCATAAACCTAAAATTATGAGCTGTTCTTTTGCCGACATGCATTACAAGTGAGTGAACAGGCAGGCACTGTATTTCTGTATTACAAAGGGATGGTGTTAAAATGGCTCCATAAGCGTTTTTTCTGGTATATTGTCCTACGTGACTGTAACGGGAAAGGAAATGTTACTGTCATCTTGCACTTTGGCTGCTAATGAGAGAGAATCATGCAAGAAAATATAACACGGCGAAGTGGCTTCAGCTAGCCCAAAGGCCGTTGTTTTATTTAGCCTGGGAAGAGGTGACAGAGCATGCTGTCAAACAAAAATCCTTCGCTTACTAGTTAGCATCGTTATTGCGTTAATAATGGGCCATGGACAGCAATGGGGAATGATCATTCTCGCTGTATTGCAATGACCATAGTCCGCACGATGCCGTCCTCCGAGATCTTCCGTGTTCTTCCTTTTCTATTTCAACAGATCCGCACATAAAACGAGTCTGCCTGTGGATGTTAGAAGAACATTTTTTACTTTCTAAGAGTCAAATAAAATAACAGAGAGTAAATGGTTTGTCGGATTTAATTCCCATTTCCCTGTTTGCGTTCACTCAGACCTCTCCGATAGCCTGCAGGCTGCCACCCCATTCAGCTAACGTTGTGGTTGTGCTCTGTGCCAGGCCATCTTCTGGTCACCTTGAACAGCGACCTGCTGGAGCAAGGAGCAATTTGTCTCCCAGGCATTTGCTGATGTTCCTGTCCATGAAAAAACATGATCCAAGGACAATTAAAAGAGGCAGTGGGGCTGTGCCCACATAGGGTTTCCCTCCGCGTGGGACCAGGGAGCAGCTGGAAATCAGAAGTGCCCCAAGCTCGCATATGTCTGAAGATATTCAGCAACTCACTGAGTCCCAGGGCACTTAAATACTTTTGAGAGCCTGTAAGGCCACCTACACCAGCAAGTGAAACAGGTCAAAGACATGTCCTTGGGCACTGCCATTCAGTTGTCCAACCTGTTAAATTGTTAGCATGGTGTCTGGCATCGATTCAGCCCATGCCACTTAGCTGTCCTCAGGAACGCCCAAAGTCTGGGACCAAATGTGAGTCAGGAACTGTTCTCAGGCAGGAGAAAGCAAGCTGCTCGCCAGGTTGGAACCGCATGTGCACCTGCCTCTCGATGCTATGTATCCTCAGGCTCAGAGGGTGGCTCTGAGCACAGTCACAGCCTGAGAAATTAGGAAAACATGTTCAAAAGGGGATTTGGTACTTCGTAGTTGTATCTTCTTTTTTGTTTTTTCAGCTGAGGATTCATTTGAGAGCTAGGAGGTGTGACTGACCAATCAATAAACACCTACGGTGGAAAAAGGGTCGGAGGAGATGGGCAGGGACAATGTGGCCATGAAGCTCAGAGAATTGTGCAAAGTAGCTGACTTTGTCTCAATGCAAAAGGACAGGAGGGAACCTTTGTTTTAGATAATAGCTATCAACATTTGAGTGCACCAACTAGTGGTGTAAATGTCTCCCTGAGTTATCCAGACCAGTATGGGGGAGTGAGCCCAATACAGAGCATAAAAACCAAACAACTAACAAAAGAATTTCGCAGAGAAAAATGGGCTTGAATTGGATTCAACACATTCATTCCTTCCCAATGACTGGGGATGCCCAGAGTTGTGGCAGTGAGTTACAGAATCACCGAATCAGAAACCCTCGAGTTGGAAGCGACCCATAAGGACCATCAAGTCCAACTCCCTGCTCCTCACAGGACTACCTAAAGCTAAACCATATGACTAAGAACATAGTCCAGACGCTCCTTGAGCTCTGACAGGCCTGATGTCTTGACCACTTCCCTGAGATCCTGTTGCAGGGACTGACCACCTGCTCCGTGGAGAACTTTTTCTTAATGCCGAGTCTGAATTTCCCCAGTCTGGGCTTCCCCTGACACAGGTAACAGAGTGAGCACATTACAGACACCAGTAACGGGAATCCCCTGGTATTGTGACTGCCTGCGTATAACAATCGCTGCGTTTCGCTAAGCGTACTTAGATTGGTGGTGTGTTTTCAGTATGTTTTGTATTACTCTGCTAAATCAGAATGCCTGTGAAACATTAACAATCTTAAGAGAACCACTTAGATATTAAACATCACACCCTCCACACGTGGAATATCTAAAAGCTGGTCAGAGTATTGGACTCTGCCAGGAAGACCGTATCTTTCCCTCCCACATAGCAAGGACTGCAGCACCATAGACCACCCCTCTGAATTTGGGCTTGGTTTTATCAGCTGCCAAGATGCTTGCGCTCCTTAATCCTTAAGTCATAGAACAGAGGTTCTAAGAATCCTATGCCTAACAAGTTGTACCTACAGCCTTTCGTTCAACGATCCCTTAGTTCCAGCCAGTTTGCCTATGGTGACATCAATGCCACGTAGTGTTCTGGTTCAGATGGTAATTATTTACCATTTTCCCCTTCGGAAATTCAGACCTACAGGACAGTATGTTTCTCTTAACCCATGAGCTGTGAGGGCAGCCCATTACAAAGGCCCGTACTTTGTGGAAAACACAGGGCTGTACACAGCAGACCTGCCTTGGACCTCTACCAAGGAGCAGCAGGCCCCTGCGCTGGCCTCGGATTTGCATTTGAGCTCAGACGCACACCCACACCGCACGGAGGGGAGATGAACTGGGGCTCCATCCGGAGCTCAGACCCAGGCCAACTCCTTCACTGAAGATACCTGCCATTACCATAACAGTACCTTAGATCAAAGCCAGTAAACTTCAGTTTAAGCATTTCATCCCATTCTTAAAAGACTTCAAGGTCACCTGGGAACAGAAAACAGGCAGAGCTACCTACTCATCTAGAAAACAAACGGATGAAAACTCTGCTCTACCACTGTAAATCTTGAGTACCGCCATGGCGCACCAGTTCTCTTTCCTACCACATCACTTCTGCGCTTACCCCTCCTCGCCTACCACACAACTCGTGTGAACAACATGTCTGATAAACCCTTAACGATATCATCTGTCAAAGAATTGCCTTTCTAAAAGAGCTATGCAGTTCAATATTTGTTCTTCTGCTGAAAGCTGCAGTGTTCCTGCTTGTGGAGCTAATCCAGGCAATGAACTTCACGGTGAACTTGTCCCCTGCTTCATTGCTATTGCATCACAGCAATCTGATGAGAATGTCTTACCCAAAATGTTCTCTTTTACCCATATCTAACTTCTGCCTTCTTTTTCTGCTTCCATTTCTTTTTTCATTGATAACCGAATAGGCACATGTAAACAATTTTTAGTTGCTGCAATGCTAAAAAGGTTAATTGCTCTTCCCCATCTCCAAAAGGAATAGAAAGACACGGAAATTAAAAATGTTTTGGACAGAATCGCATTGGAAACCCTGTTATTGCGTACATGCATAATTCATGAGCCAGAAAAGGTTGCATCCTTGATCTCTCACCATTCATACAGAACGCAGAAAGTATTTTATAGGCCAGGCTTTCTTGTTGGTGTCTGTGCTCCTCAGCCATGTTAGAAACTTGTCCTTCGACATCCCATGAATTAAATCTTTGTGCTATGGGATAAAATGCATTAAAGCAGAATTCTGCTCCAAGAAATGACTGTAAAATCAGCACCTTCTCACTCGGTTTATCTTCCCCATGCGTGTATTCAGAGACATCTCTTCTTCCATTAGCGCTAATGGGAGGGTTTTTCCTGTATGTTATTCCTTTTATCACTGCAGAGGTCGTACTGGGGAGATAGCTCCACAACATTAACAGCGTTACGAAGCCAAGCACCAGCTCCCACATGGAGCGGAGAGACAGAATACAAACTGGAGACAACGGGGCAACACAACCCAAGAGTCTGAGAGTTTTACCTGAGCAACATTTGTCCTGGAGCTAAGGAGGTTCAAGGCAACAGAACTAGTTTGGCTTTCACTCCTCTTGTGGCGTTCATAGATCTGATTGTCAGAGAGAGCAAAGAGAGCTTGGCCCTTCACACACTGGGAAGTCTTTTGATTGGAAATATCTGAGTTACAGTAATGCCACGGAATTCCTTTACTCATTTTCCTGATGAAAGCTGAACACTCAAGAGTCAGTCCTGAGGCTGTCCTTGTCACCAAAACTCTCTGCTTCCAGAGATGATCCCATTTCTGATCCCAGCAGAAATGTCAGGCAACAATTTCATGGGCAGCTGATCCAGCATAACATCTCATTTTCGCTGAAAAGAGGCATTTTTCTCTTCCTCTCCATTCACACTCCTCTCCCTTCCCTTGTTTTACTCAAATGATTTTTGACCAGGGTGGTTGGTTAAATCAGTTCACAGCAGGGCCTGCTGAGCCAGCACAAAACAAACAGCAAGAAGATGGCCAGGAGGGACAGAGAAGGGTGAAGGAAGGAGGGACCTTACCCTCTAAACAACGACAAGCTGTTAATACCTTCATTACTGCTCAGGGGAGCTCAGCCTAAATTGGATGTGAAGAATTGGGCCATGCCTATCTTTTTCCATCTGCACTAGGCAGCTCTTAGAGCGCTGCCTTAGCTCAGACATCCAACTTTTGGAAAGCTACACCGAGGCGAGATCAATCCCCTCCTTGAACTGCAAGGCATGGTGCTTGCTTCATTTTTCTAACATTTCAGTCAGGGACACATCTTCGGGTCCTTTTCAGTCTGTTCTCAGCATGGCAGTGAAGAAGAGTAAAGCCTAAGTCAATATTAACAGGGATTTGAGCCTGATTTTTGGAGGACTCTGAGTGCAGTGCAGGCATCCCCAGTAGGACACTCGGAGACCTAACTGTGAACTCACATCTATTTTATTTTATTCTTATTTTAATTTATGTTTTTACAGGAAAATTAAGTCTATACAAGCAAGAGAACTGGACAAGATAAGAAACAAATCCACTATTTCAAAGGAGGAGAAGGCTAGTGCCAGGAACGACGGCGTGATGACTGGCATAGCTGTGGCAGAGCCAGATGTTCAACAATATTTATGCACTGAGAGCGGGTCAGATAATTGGTGAGAGATGACAGTTTGTCCTTTTGACTAGTCCCTTTAAAACCACCGGTCTGTGTTTACTAATCTGATTCAAGTGAGATTTCTATGAAAGTCCTGGTGGAAAATAAGGAAATGAAATAGAGCGTCTTTCGTAAGCACACATTTGTCCAGGTTACAGACCTGGACTTTCTGAAGATGGAACAAGAAGGAGCTGCATTTCAAACGTGCACCTCTTGGGGCTATCTCAGCATAACTCTAACTTGTTGAGTATCTTGGGAACGTGGACTCATAAAAGGATGTTCAAGGCATTTTTGTGCTGATAGAACAGTAGATGCACAAAAGGACAAGTGTGTCATCCATGGAAAATATCAAGAGTTCAGACCTGAAAGCAATGGAATTCAAATGAGCAGAACCAGGGGAAAAAATAGGTCCAGGAAGTGCAACAGGCGCTTGGGGAAATCAATCCTTTCCTTCTCCGTGGTCCAAGTGCAGTTAGGCTCCCACCTTGAGGAGGCAGCCAGATCCCACGTGTGCAGTGGATTGTCCCGGGGAGCCTTGTGTGGTATTTTCTGTGACTCTCACACAAAAAGGACTTGCAGAACACTGATTGAAAACCTCCTGCGCTGTGGAAGAGAGTCGCAGGGTTCCACAATTCAGGCCGTATCCACAAAAATATTTGTGATTACCTGAATCAAAAGGAGCGATTCTTTACTGAAATGATTTCACTTGATGCTAATAAGCCATTGATACTTCCATCGCCGAGCACTGCGAGTGTCTTTTCCTCTTAAGCACAATCATTTAAGGGAACCGTTCACAGCGTGCCTTGGTAAGAAGCATTTTTCTTGGGTTTTCTCCAACCATTCTTGCTAATGTGCTAAGTTCTTCCATCCATTACCTTAGGAGCAGGCAACGCGCTTTAATCTAGAAGGTGGTTTCCTGTGCCTTGATGATCTGGTTCCTTAGCAAATCTTTCTGTGTTAAGCTTTGTTTTTATTACTAACTGACTACATTAGGACTTAAAATTTTTGTACAGCCAAAGTAGGTGTGGTACTATTTATAAATCAAGGGCAAGCTATGCACTTTTCATAAGGTGGTTTATATTGCATATTTGAAATCTGGAGGTGTTTCAGGAATGCATCATAAAACCACCTTCCATAAACTGTCTCTCAGGAAACAGTAATGATAACAGAGGCAGACAGATCTCACTTTAAACAAGTTACCATGTTCCCTTGATTTACTAAATTTCTGGAATTTTTGTAACCAGATTGAAAATCTTTCCAACTTTTTGAAGTCTTATCAGCTGAGTTTTTAGAAGATTCACTTTACTGCTAAGATTTCCAAACGCTCAATAACGTGAAGCTATATGGCCATATAAATCTTGCCTCATAAGTTTTACAGATTTATGAAAATCCTGATTGTATTCCATGTACTGGGTAGAAGTAAAAATAATCCCATATATAAAATAATGAAAGTTCCCATATTAATTAAACTGCCAGACCCCAAAATGGTGCACTTGTAACTGCCAGAAAAAGATTTGACATCTGTGCAATTTAGAGAACATGAACTGTAACTTTTCTGGATTTTACCTCACTTCTTCTTTTCACAGAAATATGTGTGCAAAGCTTCATGGCTGACAATGTGGGTGTCAGAAGCCTGAAAAGGGTGAAACAAATTGGAAAACTAGAATGAAAATATATAAAAACCGGTGAAATTACTATGTTCCCTGAGTGTAGGCAAGATCTATATTTAGATCTGGTAACCATAATGGGACATTGGTCAGAAGATGAAGGACAAATTTCAGTACATGTTCATTACTTTAAAGAAATTACACCTTGGAGTAAGCCTTTTATATTGAAAAAGTACAGAAAAAAAAAATCCAACAAAAACTTCTGTGCAGAAAGTAGTTTACCTAGTCTGTATAGTTCTGTGTTCGCAGCATCGTGAATGGTTCTTGTGTGAAGAACCAGCCCTGGGAGAGTTTTATTTTATTGAGCTACCCTGCAATATTTTTCTTGCTTGTCCCTTATCCAAGGGCTAATAAAACCTGCGGAGCATATGACATTTATCTCGCTTGGGTTGACACCCCTGGTTATGGGCAAGCTTACATGTGACTGCCAGGTTACAGCCTGATACGTTGCTCTCCCGACTCTCACCTTTGTGCAACAAGACAACAGAAGAAACTACTCAAGAACTAAAGTGAGGAACAAGAACTAGGTCCTCAAAACCTGGAAATCCTCCCCAGAGTTCAGCAAAATAAAAGCTGTGATCTCTTCGTCATCTTTTCTGTGACGGTTTGGGCTCCCTCTGGAGAGCTCAGGAGGTGGAGGAGGAAAAATCACAGGTGTGTGTCTTGTCAAACCAGCATTGCCACCCTACCACGCAGCGGAGGTGACTGTGGTACAATCCTCCCGCTCACCCTGCGGCTGTGTGTAGGACAGGTACGCTGCAGCCTGTCCTGGGTGCTGCTTGCGCAGCCAAGGCCGCCTACCTCCGGGTACGGTGAAGGACTCATGCCCCCTCACTGGGCATCTCCCAATGGGAGGCTCCCGTTAAAAGGCTTTGGAGTGGTTTTTGTCTTGGTGTCTCTGTGTAACTATACCGTCAGGGCTGGATGCTTCCAATGGGATGAGGAGCAGGGGTTAAGGGGCGACCCTGGACTGATTGCACCCTTACCAGTGGGGTGCCCCACAGGGATGAACACAGGGGGCAGAGCTGCAGGGTGGCAACAGGGTCCATCAGCGCTCCCCCAGCCATGACCAGTGATGTCCTGACAGTCCAGTCAGGAGCAAAAGGATATGGGGCCAGATACAAGCTGGAGACAAGTCTTCAACATCCCATCCAGGAGACGGGCAGTCTACATGGTAGGTCTGAGGTCTGTGCTGGGGGCAGCGCCAGGGACTGGGCTGAAGACCAGCGCTGCTGTGGTGTTTCTGTGGCAGGGACTGACAACCCAACGGGGATGAAATGGGGTCCTGGGCCCTGGACAGGGTGGCAGGGAGGGACACATGGTGTGCTGTCAATGACATCTCTGTGTAGCAGGCCATGGCTTGTTACCTGCAGACGGAGCATTCCCTGTCACGGGAGTTGTTTCAGATGGGCAGCAGGTGGAAGACATAGGTGTGCACACAAGGCTTTGCTGCAGATGTTGTTCACAGCTGGCCCTCTGTGAGCTATTGGGGCTCCACCAGCCACAGCTGATCATGTTCTACGCCTGCAGCAGAGTTTTTTGTATAAATTAGCTTGGAAAGTAGCAATCCTGAGACAATTTTGTTTTACACACAATGGGAGTTTGAAAGCAGGTCAACAACGGAGCAAAGGGTTGTGGCGCAGGTGTGACTGTTGAGGTGTATGGTGAATAACAAGGCTGAAGAAATGCTGGGTTTGCGCCTAAGGAAGTAGAGAGCCCTGGAGTACACCATCCACCAGGCTTCACGTTTTGGTAGGACTGAAGGAGGGATGGGACCCCAGTGACAG